>NC_064638.1:565042109-565345139 GCF_023864345.2 Schistocerca serialis cubense | reverse complement strand
TGTGTGCAATATTGACATCAGTGCGTGGTGAATAAACATGCTGCCTCACCAATGCCTCTGTGTGTGTCATCCCCCAATGTTACACGTGAAAGAACTGGAGGATGTGGGGCTAGAGTTGGGGTGGTTTGGGGAACGAGCAATCAGAGACCTCTGTGGTAGTGTGGTGCAAAATAATTTCAAAAAGCCTTTTGGGAAACTTGCTCCAGGCACATTTGCTGGACTGTTGCAAAATCTTCCTCGGGACAGGATGCAGAGCCTTGCTGAGGCTACCATATGCACTGTCAATTGGGATTTGTCCAGGACAGGGCATCTGTGATGGCATGTTGGGCAGAGGGGTGCTTGTGTGTGTGTGGGGGGGGGGGGGGGGGGGGGGGAAGAGGAGTGGCAAAAAAGGGGATTTTGTAGTGGTATCCACTCAAGAATAACACCCAGTGCTGCCGATGCTGTACTATCTTCTCCGGGGGCTTAGAACGATGCCGGAATAAGGAAATTAACAGTTTGTGGTTGGTCAGCAGTTGGAATTTGCTGCCATACAAATACTCTTGAAATTTCTTGAACCCATAAATGATCACTAAAGGCCCTTTCTCAACTTGGGAATATTTGAGCTGTGCAGTGTTTAATGTTTTGGAGCCAAAAGAAATTGGCCACTCAGAACCACCTGACAGCGTATGGGAATTGTTCTAAACACTTCTGGAAAATGGTGAGTGCACTTGCAACCCACACTTGCACCCCTATACGGTAAGCGACTGTACATAAGTAAGCTGAACAGCTCATTTAAGACTGGCAACTTATGTGAAGCATCATGTGGCATTTGGAGATATGCATTCTTTAAATCTGTCTCTGAATAATAGTGGCTCCCAGTCAGTTTAGCCAACAACTCCTTTGGGGGAAGCAGTAGATATAGATCAGTATTAGGATTGGGAATTAATAGTTGACTTAAAGTCACCACCAATACATAAAAAACTGTTTGGTTTTCAATGACAACCATAGGCACTGCCCATTGAATGGTGGAAAATGAGGAATTAATGCCTTGGTTCTAAAGCTGTGTGAGTTCTACCCAAACAACCTTATGGACTGCATACAGAAATAGGTGAGCTAGGCAAAATTTAGGCACCACAGAGGGCCTCAGAGAAATGTGAACCGTTACAGGGACACGTGAGTGTTGGTTCAAAAATCCCCATACATGAAGTACACAGAGCATCAAGATGGGGAAAAAAAACCACTGTGTCTGGCACAAGATCAACTTGGTTCTCCACTTTGACCTCAAAACCTAAAATGTTAGTAGCAGTAGGGGAGCACACACAACTAAGAGCTTCAGTTTCTGTACTTAGTCATTAGTGACACTGCCCCGAGGAGAGGCATGGTGCTGCAGCAGTAAGACAGAACCTGGCACTGGGTCTGACACAATGGAAGCAAATTGAGCCAGCTATATGTGTCCTCTTGATTAAAGATATGGCAGCATTGGTGTCCAGCTGGAATTCTTCTGACTGGCCAAACGGCATCAAGTCCAAAGTGGTCTTTCACAGTGGCACAGGCATCTACTGCACTGCAGCTGTGTCAGTGTGGATTGCCATATTGTCCCCTTGCCACAACTGAGCACGCGGGAGGTGGGCCACTTGTTGGCACACAACTGCCAGGTAACTGCACTTGCTGCAGGCCCAACAGGTTGCCACACAGCTGGGGCTATAGCTTCTGTCATTTCCACTGCCGCACTCAGGACAGGATTGGAATTTCACTGACGTATGTGACAAATGATGTGATGCTGAGGGAAGAGCATTTATGACATGTCCTGTTAACAGTACAAAAAAGTGCACTCCATGCTGAGAGGGGAGCTGATTGATAGATGTACTTAAGTATCTCATGAAAAGCCAGTGATCCAGATGTCTTAAATTCGGGTGAAACTTGGAGGCACGATTAGAGTATGATGAGTCAAAATCATCAGTTGACTGCTGCCTGTGATGGTAACAAACAACTTGGGGAAACCTCAAAAGATTTAGCAAGTTTAAGCACTTCACCAAGACTAGGATCAGACTTAGCCAAAGCTCCCTCCCTCCTTCCATGCCAGGGCCAAAGCATACAATCACATCTTGAATCAATGGTTCTCCATACAAAACATTACAATTCTGACATATGAAGTTGCACTTGCATGCAAGATCCTGCAAATTGGCTGCCCCAATGGAGTAAGACTGTCCATGTTGTTTATGACATTGATTAAACTTTAAGCTTACCTCAGCAATTTATGAGGTGCAACAATAAAGTAATGAGACTGATGTGGAAAAAAATGTTGCTTACCGTTTTAGTCAAGTTTAGTGTTGTCTCCTTCAAAGTAGTTCCCTTCTGATTGCACACACTTTTTTCAGCACTTCTGCCATTGATGGTAACATTTCTGGAACTCATCTTCTGTAATATCCTCCAAGACCATCGTCACAGATTTTTGGACGTCTTGTGTTGTTTGAAAATGGTGACCCTTGACTGCCATTTTGATTCTTGGAAATAGAAAATAGCCCCAGGGAGCAATATCTGGTGAATAAGGTGGCTGCAGTGTACCGAAATTTGTTTTGAGGTCAAAAATTGCTGTACTGACAGAGCTGTATGGGATGGCGCATTATCGTGATGCAGAATCCAATTATCAGCAATGTTGGCATGGACACGAAGAACTCTTTTACGAAGTCTTTCTAAAATTTCTTTGTAGTAATATTGGTTAACTGTTTGTCCAGGAGGCACCCACTCTTTATGAACAATTCCCTTGGAATCAAAGACGCACACAAGCATGCATTTCACTTTTGACTTTGACATGCGAGCTTTTTTTGGTCTGGGTGGTCCCTTTGAGGACCATTGCGAACTTTGGGGTTTTGTCTCTGGATCATGCTGTAAAAAACCAACTTTCATCACCAGTGATAACATGGCTCAACAATTCTGGATTGATTTCCGTTTGCTCTAACAGATCAGCTGCCACATTTTTCCGTGTTTCTCACTGTTGTGGTGTGAGATTTTTGGGGACCATTTTTGCACAAATCTTTCTCATACCAAGATCTTCAGTTATTATAAGATGAACCATTTCTCGATTGATGTTCAGTTGTTCTGCAATCATTTTCATGGGTAATCTTCGATCAGATCATAGGAGTTCACGCACCCTGGCCAAGTTGACATCCGTCTGTGAGGTTGATGGTCGTCCAGTGCGGGCTTCATCTTCAACATTCGTTCTGCCTTCGCTAAACATTTTATGGAAATGAAAAACTTGAGCTCTTAACATAACCTCCTCTCCAAAAGCCTTCTGAAGCTTACCGTAAGTTGTCATCACGTTTTCACCCAATTTAACGCAAAAATAAATGGCATACCATTGTGCAATATTATGCGATTCCATTTCCGTGATGAGAGACACAAACATGTGTTAACTTATTACAGCACAACTCACGACTGAGCAGTTGCATTGATGTGAGACTTGGACTAGAAGCAGCTTATAGGCCAAGGTCAAAAATATTGTGCCTACACAAGTCTGCAGGGTTGTCACATCTTGCAAAGAAAATCAGTCTCATTACTTTATTGTCGCACCTTGTATATCTGCTGATTGTAGTATTTTTTAACAGAGCATAGGAATAATTGAAAGACAATTCACTGTCATCCAAGAGTGCTTGCAGTTTCCACAGCACTTAGTATAAATGACTACTAGGTGACAAGAATACATCACATTGTCGCTCATTGGAATGTCATAAGCATGACAATGCAGTTCAAGATGTTGGAGATACATGTCTCAACTCTCTGACAACTCATCAAATGCAGAAAAGGGGGGGGGGGCACAGTTGTGACAACCAGCTGACATAGTTGTTGGTGCTTAACCACAAGCTGCAGGAGAGCAGTGTGCTGTTCCTGCTGGGTGCAGACTAGGGGTCCATAACAATTGGAATGCCTCTGATCTGCTATTAATATCCTCTGCTAGCAGGAATATTAAACAATTATCATCTGGGGTAGTCCATGTATAGTAAATAAAGTGGACATTCTGTAAGAAGGAGATGTGAGACTGAATAAAGAAGATGACCACACGTCTTGCAGAAGGTTTTTTAAGGATCTTGTGATACTTACACACATTTCGCAAGACATTTGTTCCTTAAGGGTTTTTGTTGCCAACAATAAAAACTGGTTTCAGCTGAACTGTGATTTACAAAACCACACTATAAGACCCAAAAATAATGTTAATGCATACTTTGTCCCCGTATTTTAGTTTCAGAATGGAGTATGCACTCAGTTGTGAAAGTATTCAACAAGTTTCCATCTAACGGAAAGTTAGAAATTGTGGATCTTATCAGGTCAAAAGAAAATTTTAAACATACCCCACCAGCCACTCTTTTTACAAATTGTCTGAATATTCACATTCAAGGATTGAAAAATTCCATTAGCTACTTGACACATGTTTATTTTAAGCTGCATGACAAGTGATAATTTTACTGTAATAGGCAACTTGTTTTGTCAAAAAATACAAATGTAATCAAATAAATATTAAACTGCCACAAAAGATAAATAATAACTATTTATTGTAACTGCATAGGAAGGTCCACAACCCCCCTCCCTCCCAACCCCAAAAAAGTGCTGTCTTCCTTTCTAATGAATAGTCAACCCTCACAATACTTTCTTGTTTCCTGTAAACCAAACAGAACATGTTTAATTTGTAGTAGAGATTGTAGTATCTTTTTTGTGGTGTAACATCTAACCAAAAACTAATCAGCTGCAAGTAACCTGATTAAGGCTTTTCATTTTGTGAATGTTTGAATATATCACAGCTATAAATGTATTTATATGCCTGTCCAATGAAAACATGTCAGATATGAATGTAAATGGCGTAAACTTTAAAAACAAACTTTCCTCTGTCATAAAATGAAGTCACTTGGGACTTGGTGACCTTGTTACTTTGGGTTTTTTATTTTTTTATTTTACCTTTTTTTTATTTTTGAAGTATTCCTAACACTCTCAGTGCATACCAAAAGCTCAGCAGTCAAAGATTTAACAGTGTGTGGTATCTTCCGTTGGGTCATGATATATTTGTTTTGCTGTTTTTGTACCTGTGGTCTAGTACTTAGTCTCTGATGACTCTCACACTGTTAGATAGTCTCATCTTAGTGTCACTCTATGTTAACCCATCTTGAAGATTCCGTTTAGTGAACACAACCACCCCGTAGTATGATAATTTCCATTCATTACCTGCTTATTAATTTTCTACGTTTCTTTTTTTAAAAAAAAAACAAGAACAACAACTCCCATTGAAAGACACTCTGTTTCCCCCATTTGTATTTACCAAATTTTAGCAAATAAGGGGTGTATATAATTTCTGTGTGGACAGTTTACAGTTTGAGAGGCAAAGGTCCCGAGTTTGAGTCCCTGTTTGGCACACAATTTTAATCTACAAGGAAGTTTCATGTCAGCACACACTCTGCAGCAGAGTGAAAATTTCATTCTGGAGTTTACAATTTCTAGCTCCTACTAGATATTTTGTATAATGCTACATTAAAGAAAAGCCTATACTGCAATTATTTTTATGACTATCATGTCACATTTGCTTTGTATATTTTCACCTTTTTGTGTATATGAAATGTAAAGGGCTATTCAAAATGAAGGAACAGATTTCAAACAATAATTGCTTCCAAACTACAAAAGATAGAAACAAAATTCCAAAGTTCCTGGAAAGAGAAAAGTTCAAATTTTTATGCATTTAATGTGAGCAGTATGCATTACACAACAAATATCAAAATGCTGCCTCATTTCTTGCCACACACGAAGCAGCTGGTCTCTCATTATTGAATACACAGCTTCAACAATGCAGTGTTGCAGACTTTCAAGATTATCAGCATAGGGAAGACAAAAATACGGTCTTTTATGTAACCTCACAGATAAATGTCATAAGCTTTTGTATGTCCGTCCTTTTAGCAGGAGGTCTCTGGGATGACGGCTGTTTACTATTGTGACAAAAAATAAAAACACCTACAGCCATCCTTATGATTTTAATTTATTTTGTCTCTACCAGTTTCAATGCTTCATTGCATCATCTTCAGGCTGTCTTTGATGTGGTACAGGTTGATAGGATCCCCTTGCATAACCCATCAATTGCCAGCATTACTGGATACACAGAGAATGTGTCAGCAGTGACTTTTGTGACAAAAAATAAAAACACCTACAGCCGTCCTTATGGTTTTAATTTATTTTGTCGCTACCAGTTTCAACGCTTCATTGCGTCATCTTCAGGCCGTCTTTGATGCGGTACAGGTTGATAAGATCCCCATGCATAACCCATCAGTTGCCAGCATTACTGGATATGCAGAGAATGTGTCAGCACACCAACCATTGATGGTTGCAAAATTAAAACCATAAGGACGGCTGTAGGTGTTTTTATTTTTTGTCACAAAAGTCACAAAGTCTGGAGACCTAGGAGGCTGCTGGTGATGAAGTTCATCTTCTGCTCCTTCCTATCCAATCCAATGTCCTGGAATGGTACCATTCAGATAACGTTGCATGTGCTTAGAGAAATGAGGTGGGGCATCATCTTGCATGCCGCTATCGGGTGGAGAAATGTAGGGTCCCCCTGAATAGGTCAGGCGTGCACTACACGGCGGAAGCGGCTACAAGGGTAGCGGAGTACGTGTGGAGTGCACATGTGGGTTTTTTAGGTTAGAGAATTCCCTCCCTAGGCCCGACAAGACGCCTCCTGAGATGCGGCAAGGTAGGAGTAGGAAAAATGCAACAGGGAATAACAATATTAATTTGCTAATAGTAAACTGAAGAAGCGTCTATAGAAAGGTCCCAGAACTTCTCTCATTAATAAACGGTCACGACGCCCATTAGTACTAGGGACAGAAAGTTGTCTGAAGCCAGATGTAAACAGTAATGAAATCCTGAACTCAGATTGGAATGTATACCGCAGAGACAGGCTGGACAGTGAAGGGGAAGGCGTGTTTATAGCGATAAAAAGTGCAATAGTATCGAAGGAAATTGACGGAGATCCGAAATGTGAAATAATTTGGGTGAAGGTCATGGTTAAAGCAGGCTCAGACATGGTAATTGGATGTCTCTATAGGCCCCCTGGCTCAGCAGCTGTTGTGGCTGAGCACCTGAAGGATAATTTGGAAAATATTTCGAGTAGATTTCCCCACCATGTTATAGTTCTGGGTGGAGATTTTAATTTGCCAGATATAGACTGGGAGACTCGGACGTTCATAACGGGTGGCAGGGACAAAGGATCCAGTGAAATTTTTTTAAGTGCTTTATCTGAAAACTACCTTGAGTAGTTAAACAGAGAACCAACTCGTGGCGATAACATATTAGACCTTCTGGTGACAAACAGACCCGAACTATTTGAAACAGTTAATGCAGAACAGGGAATCAGCGATCATAAAGCAGTTACTGCATCGATGATTTCAGCCGTAAATAGAAATATTAAAAAAGGTAGGAAGATTTTTCTGTTTAGCAAAAGTGACAAAAAGCAGATTACAGAGTACCTGACGGCTCAACACAAAAGTTTTGTCTCAGGTACAGATAGTGTTGAGGATCAGTGGACAAAGTTCAAAACCATCGTACAATATGCGTTAGATGAGTATGTGCCAAGCAAGATCGTAAGAGATGGAAAAGAGCCACCGTGGTACAACAACCTAGTTAGGAAACTGCTGTGGAAGCAAAGGAAACTTCACAGCAAACATAAACATAGCCAAAGCATTGCTGACAAACAAAAATTACGTGAAGCGAAATTTAGTGTGAGGAGGTCTATGCGAGAGGCATTCAATGAATTCAAAAGTAAAGTTCTATGTACTGACTTGGCAGAAAATCATAAGAAATTTTGGTCTTATGTCAAAGCGGTAGGTGGATCGAAACAAAATGTGTAGACACACTGTGACCAAAATGGTACTGAAACAGAGGATGACAGACTAAAGGCCGAAATACTAAATGTCTTTTTCCAAAGCTGTTTCACAGAGGAAGACTGCACTGTAGTTCCTTCTCTAGATTGTCGCACAGATGACAAAATGGTAGATATCGAAATAGATGACAGAGGAATAGAGAAACAATTAAAATCATTCAAAAGAGGAAAGGCTGCTGGACCTGATGGGATACCAGTTCGATTTTACACAGAGTACGCGAAGGAACTTGCCCCCCTTCTTGCAGCGGTGTACCATAGGTCTCTAGAAGAGCGTAGCGTTCCAGAGGATTGGAAAAGGGCACAGGTCATCCCCGTTTTCAAGAAGGGACGTTGAACAGATGTGCAGAACTATAGACCTATATCTCTAATGTCAATCAGTTGCAGAATTTTGGACCACCTATTATGTTCGAGTATAATGACTTTTCTGGAAACTAGAAATCTACTCTGTAGGAATCAGCATGGGTTTTGAAAAAGACGGTCGTGTGAAACCCAGCTCGCGCTATTCGTCCACGAGACTCAGAGGGCCATAGACACGGATTCACACGTAGATGCCATGTTTCTTGACTTCCGCAAGGCGTTCGATACATTTCCCCATAGTCATTTAATGAACAAAGTAAGAGCATATGGACTATCAGACCAATTGTGTGATTGGATTGAAGAGTTCCTAGATAACAGAACGCAGCATGTCATTTTCAGTGGAGAGAAGTCTTCCGAAGTAAGAGTGATTTCAGGTGTGCCGCAGGGGAATGTCATAGGACCGTTGCTATTCACAATATACATAAATGACCTTGTGGATGACATCGGAAGTTCACTGAGGCTTTTTGCAGATGATGCTGTGGTGTATCGAGAGGTTGTAACTATAGAAAATTGTACTGAAATGCAGGAGGATCTGCAGCGAATTGACGCATGGTGCAGGGAATCGCAATTGAATCTCAATGTAGACAAGTGTAATGTGCTGCGAATATATAGAAAGATAGTTCCCTTATCATTTAGCTACAAAATAGCAGGTCAGCAACTGGAAGCAGTTAATTCCATAAATTATCTGGGAGTACGCATTAGGAGTGATTTAAAATGGAATGATCATATAAAGTTGATCGTCGGTAAAGCAGATGCCAGACTGAGATTCATTGGAAGAATCCTAAGGAAATGCAATCCGAAAACAAAGGAAGTAGGTTACAGTACACTTGTTCGCCCACTGCTTGAATACTGCTCAGCAGTGTGGGATCCGCACCAGATAGGGTTGATAGAAGAGATAGAGAAGATCCAACGGAGAGCAGCGCGCTTTGTTACAGGATCATTTAGTAATCGCGAAAGCATTACGGAGATGATAGATAAACTCCAGCGGAAGACTCTGCAGGAGAGACGCTCAGTAGCTTGGTACGGGCTTTTGTTAAAGTTTCAAGAACATACCTTCACCGAAGAGTCAAGCAGTATATTGCTCCCTCCTACGTATATCTCGCGAAGAGACCATGATAATAAAATCAGAGAGATTAGAGCCCACACAGAAGAATACCGACAATCCTTCTTTCCATGAACAATACGAGACTGGAATAGAAGGGAGAACCGATAGAGGTACTCAGGGTACCCTCTGCCTTACACCGTCAGGTGGCTTGCAGAGTATGGATGTAGATGTAGATGTAGATGTAGATGATGAAATCATTTGAATTATCTTGAAGTTGAGGAAATAACTAGTTTTGAAGCATAACCTGTCACAGTTTTCTTCCTGAAGAGGGAACTAACAGCACCAATGTGGCCACGACTGAAATGTGTACCCAGACTGTTCAAATTTTAAACTGTTGTCTGTTCAGATACGTTGGAATTATGGTGCTACCTTTTGTAATTTGGAAGCTGCAAATGTTTGAAATCTGTTGCTTCTTTCTGAATAGCCCTGTACTTGGAGATGGGAAATGGTAAACATGTATGGGTTTTATTTTGATGAATTTGGTGCAGCAATATGACTAAAAGCCAAATTAGATTTGTGAACATTGCGCATCACTGTTATGTTTCTAATATATGAACTTAAACTTGATCTCATCTTCTTGATCCATATTAAGTGCATTTCATCTCTTAGGAGGAGCAACACATTCCAAAATAACCACTTGCAAATTTATTAATTTATCAGTTAGTGTTTATGCAGAAATTCACACCAGAGCTTTATGTTTTACTATGTGTTTCTTCCTATTTACAGTTTAGCTTGTCATCTTTTGTGAAGGACCTAAGTGGTAGATCGTTTGTTAGTGCCACAAGCCAACAGTCTACATATAGTGTGTCAAGGCCTTGGTCAAGAGTATCACGGCGCAGGTTAGTGAGTGAAACTAACAAATAATTCTTTAGTTTAAGGACAAGTGCTTGAGCTTGATATATTTATCTATTGGTGGCCTTTTTCAGATGGAATAATTCAACACTCACAGATCCTCTTGAAGCTTCAAAGACTGCATGGCCTGTGCCATACATAGAAGCTGCATTTCTTCCAGAGTTTAAAATCAAGGGTGATGTTACTGAAAACAGCTTTGAGGTAATTAGTATAATGCTACAACTGTTTTTTTTAATGTTTTGTGTGTGTGTGGGGGGGGGGGGGGGGGGGCGTGTATGAGCATTATTTTCTTCATCTTGAACATGGGGTGCTGGTACCACGGCTGAAAAATACTGTAAATTCTTCATTTCCAACAGCTTTTTTATTTACTCCTTCTTACAGCGCAGCCTGTTTTACAAAATGTAATTTCATTTTAAAGCGCATCTGTCCTGCTTATCTCCTTCAGTTGTTGTTTCCTTTCCTCTCGGCTCAACTCAAAAGTCCATTAATACGTTCGAGTGACCCCTAAGTTGTTATTGCTATTTAACCAAGTATTTATTTACCATGAGAATTACAAAGCAAGTTTTAAGCTTTTATCATATGGACCATCTTCAGGTTAGTTCATTCATTCTACTGTAACCAAATTTAAGAACAATAGCAGTTCATGCATGTCAAGGCATCAACGGGAATTACATTGTTGCCCATTCCAGGTGACAGTTGCTGTAGATGTTTATGTGTGCTCGAAGAAAGCGTATGCCTGCAAATTACGTCTTTCACTTCTTCATGTAGATTGAGTCACTTGTCACCAGCCGGCCGCGGTGGTCTAGCGGTTCTAGGCACCCAGTCCGGAACCGCACGACTGCTACAGTCGCAGGTTCGAATCCTGCCTCGGGCATGGATGTGTGTGATGTCCTTAGGTTAGTTAGGTTTAAGTAGTTCTAAGTTCTAGGGGACTGATGACCACAGTAGTTAAGTCCCATAGTGCTCAGAGCCATTTGAACTTGTCATCACCATCAGCAATGACAACTTGCAACAAATAGAATAATAATTCACTGAAAAACTTGCTGCAATCGTGTTTAATGCTTGCATTTGCTATGACATTCACAACAGAGTGCTCATTGGTTGTTGGAGAATGAGTGACTTAGAGGTGCAAAATAAGCTTAAACTCTACTGCATCATTCATGTCTCCAACTATAGTAGTGCATCTATGCATTGAGCACACAATATGGCATTTTATGTATAAGTAATGAGTAGAAGAAGTGATGTGATCCAAAGTTGGTCAGTGTAAAAACATGACATTGGCAACCACCAAAGCCTTCTACACTCCTGGAAATGGAAAAAAGAACACATTGACACTGGTGTGTCAGACCCACCATACTTGCTCCGGACACTGCGAGAGGGCTGTACAAGCAATGATCACACGCATGGCACAGCGGACACACCAGGAACCGCGCTGTTGGCCGTCGAATGGCGCTAGCTGCGCAGCATTTGTGCACCGCCGCCGTCAGTGTCAGCCAGTTTGCCGTGGCATACGGAGCTCCATTGCAGTCTTTAACACTGGTAGCATGCCACGACAGCGTGGACGTGAACCGTATGTGCAGTTGACGGACTTTGAGCGAGGGCGTATAGTGGGCATGCGGGAGGTCGGGTGGACGTACCGCCGAATTGCTCAACACGTGGGGCGTGATGTCTCCACAGTACATCGATGTTGTCGCCAGTGGTTGGCGGAAGGTGCACGTGCCCGTCGACCTGGGACCGGACCGCAGCGACGCACGGATGCACGCCAAGACCGTAGGATCCTACGCAGTGCCGTAGGGGACCGCACCGCCACTTCCCAGCAAAATAGGGACACTGTTGCTCCTGGGGTATCGGCGAGGACCATTCGCAACCATCTCCATGAAGCTGGGCTACGGTCCCGCACACCGTTAGGCCGTCTTCCGCTCACGCCCCAACATCGTGCAGCCCGCCTCCAGTGGTGTCGCGACAGGCGTGAATGGAGGGACGAATGGAGACGTGTCGTCTTCAGCGATGAGAGTCGCTTCTGCCTTGGTGCCAATGATGGTCGTATGCGTGTTTGGCGCCATGCAGGTGAGCGCCACAATCAGGACTGCATACGACCGAGGCACACAGGGCCAACACCCGGCATCATGGTGTGGGGAGCGATCTCCTACACTGGCCGTACACCACTGGTGATCGTCGAGGGGACACTGAATAGTGCATGGTACATCCAAACCGTCATCGAACCCATCGTTCTACCATTCCTAGACCGGCAAGGGAACTTGCTGTTCCAACAGGACAATGCACGTCCGCATGTATCCCGTGCCACCCAACGTGCTCTAGAAGGTGTAAGTCAACTACCCTGGCCAGCAAGATCTCCAGATCTGTCCCCCATTGAGCATGTTTGGGACTGGATGAAGCGTCGTCTCACGCGGTCTGCACGTCCAGCACGAACGCTGGTCCAACTGAGGCGCCAGGTGGAAATGGCATGGCAAGCCATTCCACAGGACTACATCCAGCATCTCTACGATCGTCTCCATGGGAGAATAGCAGCCTGCATTGCTGCGAAAGGTGGATATACACTGTACTAGTGCCGACATTGTGCATGCTCTGTTGCCTGTGTCTATGTGCCTGTGGTTCTGTCAGTGTGATCATGTGATGTATCTGACCCCAGGAATGTGTCAATAAAGTTTCCCCTTCCTGGGACAATGAATTCACGGTGTTCTTATTTCAATTTCCAGGAGTGTATTTTGATCCTGACATTAAGTAAATAATCTTTTAAGATTCGAGAGTGATCATGGTTTCTCCAAGGCACAATGTCGTTTTCTATTGTTATTTTTGGTTTATGCATGAATGAAGTGTTGGAGATTGACTATGGGAACTGTCCCATTTTGTTGTTTTTATTGTTCCTTTTCTGTACTTTTTCTACTATCTCTACACATTTTCTTTAGTCTTGACTGATTTTTAAAGGTAAAGGTGTTGTTAATTCTGGTGATTAGAATTTAACATTTATTATTGAGTGTGTCCATCAACCACAACACATCTACTAATTAGCATCTTCAGCAGCTCGCAGTTGCTGCAAGGTTTTGTTGATCTTTTCAGTGTTCTCTGAGATGGATGTACTAAGATGGTTTTTAGTATGTAGCCACCTGCATCTATGCAACCCCTTTTTTGTCGTATCTGCAGGACTATCTCGATGGTCTGGCAAAACTGACTATGTAGTTGAGTAAAAGGTGATCGCAGTAATTGGTTCTCTCCCTGCACATCTCTGGGTTCTGTCTTGTTATCTATCATAGCTTGTTGCTTGTCAAAAGTACCTTCAAGCTACCTGATTTCATTTTTTACTGCCCAAATATTGAAATATAGCCTGAAAGTCCACAAGTGGTCTGACACAATCATGTCTGGCTTGCATGAATAAAACTCCTCCCATACCTCAAGTGCTTCCATCATCGTGCACCAGCTCATCAGTCCCATTAGGATGATTATCTTCATGCTCCTTTTCCCCATCATCATGGGCTTGATGCCTGGTGCTGGAACTGCCTTTCCTTGTCCTGGGATCAGACCATTCCATTCCCTAAGGGAAAGGAAAGCCTAACGTTAGTTTATTGTCCCACCTCAGGCTCGAAGCGTGTAGTGATGCGTCAGGTTGTGACTGTGCAGCCAGTTTTTTTTTTTCCTCATATACATTTCAATTAGTTCCTGGTTTCTTTTGGGAGAGACTGCTGACAGAGGAGGTAGCAGATCTATGACAGCTCCAGTACATTTAATGATGATGGCACCTCAATCACGTGAAATGGCCCCTGATAACATATAACAAATTTCTTTATTGTCTCTTTAGGTAGATAAGGGTTGGTTATCAAGACCCTTTGGTGCACCCAATGTTTTGGTAATACTGCTTTTTTGTTACGAGCCCCCTCCTGTTGCTCTAAAGCTTATGAGTTCGGTTTCTGTAATTGTCATCAAATCGCTATCAAACATTTTGAAAAATATTTTAGTTGTGAAGCATCTTCTCCCTGGGGTGGCTTGACAAAGTCAAAGGACAAAGGCATATTTTGAACAAAATTAACCTTATATGGGAATAGTTCCATGCTCTGATGGACTTCTGAGTTGTATGCCCCAATTACATCAGGAAGTAGACCATGCCAGTCTGTGCACTTGAATGACATAATAACTTAATATTTTATTTATTGTTCTGTGATCATCTCAGTACAGCTGTTCAGCTGTGTGTGAAGCATTGGTCCATATTTCCTTAATACTCAATAAATGTCCCAAGTGTTTCATTAGGTCAGACATGAAATTTGTCCCCTGATCAGTTATGATGGTTTAGTGTGTCATACTTCTGCAACCTTTGATTCACCAGTGTTTGAGCTACTGTTTCTACCTATTGGTTAGGCATGGCTATCATACCTATAAAATTTTAGAAGTGACTGGTAAGTGCTAGCACATACTGGATTTCTGCTGGTGTGCCGGGAAATGGTCTGCACACATAAATTCCAATCATTTGAAAAGGTTTACCAGCTTCAGGTAGTCATTGTAATGAAATCTTTCTGTGGCTTTGATCTGCTTTTTTGGCACTTGAAATGCAGTTCTTAATGTGATGCTTAGTATCTTGCTTATGTATTATCCACCAGTATGTTCACGACACTCTGCATTCTGCTGCTGTACATCCACATGATTGGACCTGTCAGGAGCTTGCCTCAGTACTTCTGTTCATAACTCAGCTGACACTACCACATGTAACCCGCATCTTGTTTGCCTTGTGAATTGTTGACAGTTTGAGTAATTACTCTGTGCTTGCCTCCAAACATCAAAATTGACACCAGCACATTGCAAAATATGAATTTTGCAACTCAGGCCATCTACATTTATGTATGACTGGCCCAGATGATGTATCACATTATAATCAAATTCCCTGAGATGTAAACCCCGCCTTGTCAATCTTATAGGTCTTCAAGACCTAGTAGCCATCGAAGTGCTGCATGATCTGTAATGACCTCGAAATAATCTACCTTACGAATAACATTTGATATGTGTTATAACAAGTATCAGTGCAAGAATTTCCTCCTCAGTTGCTGAATAGTTTTTGTCACCTGAATTTAATTCCCTAGAAGTGTAGGTTGTGGGATGCTCATGACTGTTGATTTAGTGATTCAGAACACATCAAAGAGCAAAGGTGGTAGAACCACAAGATAATATGAACTGTTTTTGAAAACTGGCCTTAAAGTTAATAAGTCTCTTAATTCTTGAGATGTCACTTCACAGCCTTCAGACTATTGAAATATTATCCCATTGTGCAATAACTGTGTAAGTGGTCTTGCAGTTTCAGTTAAGTGTGGCACAAATTTTCCATACAAATACAACAGGACAAGATACAACTGTAACACTATAATTGAATATGGTGTTAGAAAATTTGTTACTGCTTCCACCAGACAAGAGTCAGTGCACACACCATTCTGTCCAATGATGTGTCCTAAATAATGAACTTCAGTCAAAATGAAATGGAAATTCTTTAAACTAAGTGTTAGTCTAGCTGAATGTAATTAATCAAAAACTTCATGCAATCATGGGAGATGAATTTAGTTAATATTATTATATGATCCAGATGTACGAGGCACTGTTTAGACCTTAAACCTCTCAGTATACCATCCAAAAGCCCCTGAAAAGTTGCTGGTACATTGTTTAGTTTGAAAGGCACGCACTGATACTGATACTGCCCAGATGGGGTGGAGAATGCAGTTTTTGCTTGATCTTCAGGTGCTACCTCTAACTGGTGATATGTGGACCTAAGGCCCATAGTCATGAAGCACCAGCATTTTCCAGATAATCTAGGATATCATTAATATTAGACATAGGGTATGCATCTGAAACAGTTTTCTCATTCAAGGTGTGTGGTGACTTTGTTTGGTACAGTGACTACAGGTGCCGAACACAGACTAATACTAGGTTTTGTGATGCCATCTCTCAGCTGTTGATTAATGAATTCTCCCATAATAAGCTGTGTTATTCTCTATGAATCCCTGTAGACAGGTGCTTTGGTCTCTGATGGAAAGTGATACTGACATATTCGCGTGGCAGGCAGAGGCCTAGAAGGGTCAAATAGGTTACATATTCCTGCAACATGTTCTCCATGCTTTCCCTGTCTCTCTCCTGCAGATGTGCTACTTTTCTTTCCTGTGCAGACAAACTGATGGACCGTTCGAAGCTGCACAGTAAGGCAAGAATTATCTTTCCACCTCATCCTCATCCACTATTTCTAAAATAGCTACTGAATACCAAGTGGTAGTTTCATGTCATCATGGCTGAAATTATCAGTACTTATTGGTACCACTTTATGTCCTTTAATTTCCTGACACAGGACAAGCTATGTTGTGCAAAACACTGAATTTCATCCAGTTCCTCATTTTCTGACAATGGACCCACCAAACACAATTAATTTTAGAAGCAGATCATCTGCCACATCAACCCAGATCAATCTTTCAGTACTTCTTGGTATAATATCCCATGATTTGAGTCTAAGGGACCTACAATGCCGTTTATGTGACTCCCTCTGGCGTAAAGGTGTGTGTTGGAGCAGTAATGGTTTTCCGGCTATACATTTGAGATGAAACGGAGTCCTATCCAGCTCTATGACATGCCATTTCAAACAAACTTTAGCATGATGCATAACTAGGAAATCCAACCTGAGTACGACATCATAGCCACTGCCCACCTTAGGAAGAACTTCTACATCCATCCAGAAGATACACCTCCCACTCGGAAGCTCATTACCGTTGACCTAAGTGAATCTATATGACCCCCACCTACACCTCTCAGTGTCCAGTGTGGTGGACTTAATTCAGCTTCTCCAAGTATACCCGTCCTGGCTACAGGCACCTTACACCTTATATCCAATAGAAATTTGCCTAAATTATTATTCACACACCTGGTCAGATGAAGATCTGCCACTGATTCTTCACAGAGGTGCCCCATGCTAACCCTCAGCTGGAGTGTTGCACAGTAGCCACAGCGCCCCCTATTTCGCTTAATGGTGGGTTGCATGGTTATTTGGAGACTTTGTTCCATGCCTGTGCAAATCCCTGGTGCTACAGTTCCTGTCTGAGTGCCCAAACTGCCTGCATGTGCGATGCTGTTGCTCCCTACAGTTCCCTTTCACATGTCCTGTGCAACCACACTTACTGAATGTCCATGTTAAATACTACCTTCCTTTCCTTTGCCCCAGCAAATGCATCTATTTCTGCTAACACCACTACAACCTCAGTTGCTTCATTCAATGTGTTTGGCGACTTCATTCGTACCTTCCACTAAATATCAACATGTAACCCCCTCTAGTATGTATCCAGGGCTCTTTGCTCAGCTTTTTGCAGAAATGCCTTGTTCATTTTGTCATTGTTCATGAGTTTGTACATATTGACATTGATTTTATGATTGCAATTGACCAAACTCTCCTGGTATTCTCCATGTTTCTTCCTTCAATACCTATCAATTAGCCCCTCCTGGAGTGCATCATAAGATCGAGCCTCTCTTAACTTCTCGTGGCACATCAGATAAACTATAGCATCACCTGTTAGCTTCAGCTGGGCCTCACTTAATAACTGATCTTCACCCTCATTCCCTAAGGACGTCCATTATGCAGATTATCCAAGAATACAAATATATCTTCCCCTGTTTTCCCAATACTGGGGTACTAGTACCAAGGAAAGGTCTAGTAGTGAGTGATGTTTCCCATTTCTCCTCCCTTAATTGAGCTAACACCACAGTCCATACTCTTGGGCAGGTGTGAAATATGTTTAAGTGGACAGTGATCTTGTAGCTCAGTTGATTTAGTATGCTTTGCTATGCCGCGCTTTGCGCTGAAAATTCCTTACCTGATCTTCTGTATACAAAATGCCTATTAGCTACCAGTACAAATATACCCCCAAAATAATGCAAGATAAGGAAAGAAAGCAGACAACCAAACAGAACCAAAAAGAATTATTAAAACATGACACTTACAGGTAGCATAGCGTAGGATGACCTGTCGTTGAACTTTGGACATCATGCATCTTCAGTCTCAGCAGGATACTGACACTAATTGTAGGAGGTACAGGAATGGCAGGTAGTTGGCTGTGGGTTGCTGCCAATGAAACAGGAGGTCCAACAATTATGGAAAGCACTGATGAAGTGCAATCCTACTTTATTAACAATGCATACAATGGATAGCCATTTATTGCACGAGGCTGGGTGTTTTGGCCCATGGCTGCTGACCGGGTGCTTGTGGCAGTTGCTATTGCTGCATTGCATCATTGCAGAAAGGCCATAGTACCGGCTTGCACCATGGAAGGGAATGATGGGGAAGATCCTGGCTGTATCATGCTGTGAGCCCCAGAGACCTGTGTTGTAACCCTGGCAAGGGCAGGGTAGGCTGGAACCCCTCGTCTTGTCCCATCGGCTGGTGGCATGCTGAGCATGGCTCCCAGGGCGGGCACTTAGTTGAGGGGCAAGGGTTCGGGGCCAAGTGGTGGCAGAAGCAGCTGCATCATTTGCATGGGACAGAGCCTCACGGACTGACCATATATCACAGTCTACAAAACTGATGAGTGACAAAATGATGTCAAGATCGGGCATAAATGTGATGCCGTTTGCTGTTTGCTTGATGGTGGTGTCATTAGTGTGTCGTGTGGAAGGCTCCCATTGTGGCCATATTTGGTAAGGTATTGTTATCTTCCTGAAGGGGGCCAGGTGTTATAACTGGCAGTAGGTCACTTGCAGTAACCGTTTTGGGTTGGCCAGGTATGTGGTTTGATACAACACCTTACTCAGCTGTGGGACGGCTGCATGATGTATCCCTATTTCCACACCTAGTGGCTTCCTCTGCTCCAGCCTCTGTTCTGAATCTTGAGTTTCTTCGTCAGGATGAGAACTGTATCATAATGGAGTAATTTTTTCCAAGAGGAATACTCTCCAATAACTGCATGACAATGAAAAGAATTCACAGGGACCTTTGAACTAGATGCCTGGGAGCAGGTGGCAGAAAATGAGTGGTTTACGCTGACCTTATGGATCTCCTCCTTTGCATGATGCATATGGAAGTTGACATCAAAAAATCTCTGCAGAGTTATTCATAGGTGAAGAGACCACATGCCATGCTCTTATATGAGTGTGAAATATGTTTAGGTAGACTGTGACCTTGTCACACTGTTGATTTAGCACTCTTTGTGGGTAAAATAAATCAGTATTAAATTGCAGAAAGTTTATTCTAGGTGGGTTTTTATCCTAATGCTGCCTTTGCTTAACTGGGGTTCAGATTATTGCCATTGCCATTAAGCTACAAAAACATATTAGACACTGCAAAAAATAATATTCCACACAACTGCTTTATCCTGAACTGTTTTTCCTTGTCAGATGCCATTTTTATGTTTCCAGGTTTCGGGATAGAGTGGTACAGATTGCCTGTTGTCCATTTACAGAGTTTGTGTGGAATGCAGAGTGTTAAAACTTTGTGAATCCTTCAAATTTAGCTCATCTTTAAAAACATATACCTACATCTCACAGAAGTACCTTTGTTTTTACTTTTGTTGATATTTATCTTACAATCTCATTTCCAGACACTATCCATTCTGTTCAACAAACCTTCCAAGTTCTTTACTGTCTCTTACAGAATTACAAGAGTCAGTCAAAGAGTAATGCCTCCTTTTTTTCTTTTAAAATAAAGTTTGTTAAGTGAAAAATTTGAATTTGGTGCCATTCTCCAGAGCTGCTTCCCCATTCCACTGAAATAGTAAGTTTATGCAACAGATGCCAGTACTACAGTTGCTTGATAAAATGTCCAACATCAATGTTCATATTAGACAGTATTCTGTGACTAAATATTTGAAGGAAGAATGTGAAATGTCCATTTGTGGAAAAAATGTATATGATGATGCAATATGGATTCAGTTTGAAGATAGGAGGCCGTGAAAATGTCTATGGAAAAAAAAAGCAAAAAGAAATGTATCAAACAATGGAAATTCCAGGATGGAATGTAGCAATATTATGAAAAGGATGGTTGCTACTCACCATATGGTGGAAGTGCTGAGTCACAGATGGGCACAACAAAAAGACTGCCAGAAAGTGAGCTTTCAGCCAACAAGGCCTTCATCGCAAATAGACAAACATGATCACAGTCTCCGACTGCTAAGGCCAGACTGCCGTGTGACAGTTTGACCTCAGCAGCCAGAGACTGTGGTCATCTGTGTGTGAATCGCATTTGTGTGAGTGTGTGTGTATGTTGTATCTTTCCGATGAAGGCCTTGTTGGCCAAAAGCTCACTTTCTGACAGTCATTTTGTTGTGCCTACCTGTGACTCAGCATCTCTGCTGTACGAAAAAAAAAATGTATTTCTTCTTCTTGAACTTCTACTTATTTTCATAATTTCTTCTTGGTTTCCTTTAGTGCTTGCTCTACATTCAGACTGAATGACGTGGAGGATAGGCTGGAGCCTCATCTCAGTCCCCCTTTCACATTCTCCATTTCGTATAACTGCAGTCTGGGTTCTGTACACGTTGTCGGTAGCCTTTCTCTCCCTGTATTAATAACTTTAGACTTTTAAAAAGTGAATTCCAGTCAGCATTTTTGAAACCTTTTTCTAAATTTATAAATGCTTTAAATGTGTGTAGCTCTGGTGTGGTATAGTGGTTAGAATACCTGACTTTCACCCAAGAGGGTCAGGTGTGATTCCCAGTACTAGAATGGAATTTTGGCCACCTCCATAACTGAGTGGTCGGCATAGATGGCTGCCATGTGGAGGACCGGGCTCAATCCCCAATACTGTCAAGGATTTTTCTTTTGTGGGGGGACTGGTATGGGGTACACTCAGCCTCAAGAGCCCAATTGAGGAGCTACTTGACAGAGCAATAGTGGTTCCATGATCTGGAAAGTCAACAAAACAGCGGGGAGAGCAGTGTGCTGATCACATGTGCCTCCATACAGCATTGAATGATGCCATGTGGCAGATGATGACACAGCAGCTGGTTGACATCCTTCTGGCCTGGACAAGAAACTAGTTATAAATGTGGGTCTGCCTTCCTTCAACCTATCTTTTAAGACAAGTCATAGGTTCAATAGTGCTTCACGTGTTCATGACATTTCTTTGGAAGCCAATCTGATCATCTTCCTGGTCAGCATACACCAGCTATTCCCTGCTTATGTACATAATTCGTTTTAGTGTTTTGCAGCTGATGGTTCGATAAACCTCACACCTGTCAGATCTCGCCTATTTTGCATTGTGATTATTACATTTTTCTTAACATCTGAGAATATTTCACTTGTCGCATGCTTATCAGGGAGAACAGATTTATCTCGGGGTGGTTCTCCTGAAGATGTTAATAATTCTGAAGAAATGTCTTCTACCCTGGACTCCTTGTTTTGGCTTAGGTCTTTGAGTGTTCTGTCAAATTATTCTCATAGTGGCTCATCCCCATTCTCATATTCATCCACTTCCACTTCTATTTCTATAATGTTGTCTTAATTTTTTTTCTTTTATAAATTTTCCCTCCATGTTTTACCTTTCACTTCTTTACTTAATACTGATTTGCCATCTGAATTCTTGTTCATATAGCTGCTTCTCCTTTCCCCAAAGGTTTCTTTAATTTCCCTATATGTGGCATCTACTTTTCATAGTCATGCGTGCTTCTACAGCTTTGCCTTGGTCGTGTAGCCATTCCCAACAATTTTTTAGATATCTATATTCCCTTTTGCATCCTTCATTTTTAATTTTCTCCTTTCATTAGTTAAATTGAAAACCTTGTATGCAATTCAAGGATTCCTACTGGACCTAGTCATTTTTATTGTGTTCTTTATTTGATCTTTCAAAGCTGGGAAGTGACCTTCGAATTCTCCTTTGCTTCTGTGAGGTGATATCACAAATGAACTATTTTCTGAACTCGGAATTCTACACACATAAAAAAAAAGTTTTGCATCACCCTGGTTCCCAGAACTCCTGAAGACAGTTGTTGACTGTGGATATTGTATCACAGACACAGTCCCTTTGACGGTTGAGAGATGTCACTAAACCCGCCCAAAGATGTAAACAACCAAGCATGAGCAGTGTCTATTGGAGGGGGTCCGACAGCCAATCAGTTCAAGACATTCTACCAGGAAGGAAGTACATGGCTCATGTTGTCTGTAGTTCAGCCACGCCTAGATGGTCAGTACCGCGGTTTGATCGCCCATGCATTGTTACTTTGTGTCAGGAAGGGCTCTCAACAAGGGAAGTGTCCAAGCATCTCGGAGTGAACCAAAGTGATGTTTTTCAGACATGGAGGAGATACAGAGAGACCGGAACTGTCGATGACATGTCTCATTCAGGCTGCCCGATGGCTACTGCTGAAGTGGATGACCGCTACTTACGGATTATGGCTCGGAGGAACCCTGACAGCAACACCACCATGTTGAATACTGCTTTTCATGCAGCCACAGGACATTGTGTTATGACTCAAACTGTGTGCAATAGACTGCATGATGTGCAACTTCACTCCCAATGTCTGTGGCGAGGTCCATCTTTGCAACCATGACACCATGCAGTGCGGTACAGATGGGCCCAACAACATGACAAACAGACCACTCAGGATTGGCATCATGTTCTCTTCACAGATGAGTGTCACATACACCTTCAACCAGACTATCATCGGAGACGTGTTTGGAGGCAACCCGGCCAGGCTGAATGTCTTAGACACATTGTTCAGGGAGTGCAGCAAGGTGGAAGTCCCCTGCTGTTTTGGGGGTGGCATTATGTGGGGCCGCTGGTGTTCATGGAAGGTGCCGTAACGGCTGTACAGTATGTGAATGCCATCCTCCGGCTGATAGTGCAACCATATTGGCAGCATATTGGCAAGGCATTCGTCTTCATGGACAACAATTCACGCCCCCATTGTGCACATCTTGTGAATGACTTCCTTCAGGATAATGACATCACTCAACTAGAGTGGCCAGCATGTTCTCCAGACATGAACCCTATTGTACATGCCTGGGGTAGATTGAAAAGGGCTGTTTATGGACCACATCACCCACCAACCACTCTGAGGGATCTACCCTGAATCGGTGTTGGGGAGTGGGACAATCTGGACCAACAGTGCCTTGATGAACTTGTGTATAGTAGTGACGATGAATGCAGATGTGCATCAATGCAAGAGGACGTGCTACAGGGTATTAGGGGTACTGGTGTGTGCCACAGTCTGGACCACCACCTCTGAAGGTCTCACTGTATGGTGGTACAACATGCAGTGTGTGGTTTTCATGAGCAATAAAAAGGGCAGAAATGATGTTTATGTTGATCTCTATTCCAATTTTCTGTACAGGTTCCAAAACTCTTGAAACTGTGGTGATGCAAAACGTTTTTGATGTGTGTATTATAAATTCCTCGAATGTAATTCTTGCTTAATGACATCTGACTATGCAACTGAGGCCTCTGTTGAAGAGTCAGATTGGGTGAGGTCACTTGCCTCATAGAAAGTAGTTATGCATGTAAATTATGAACGTAAAGTTAACCCCACCAAAATTTGCGACTTGGTCATTGGAAAGGGTTGGAGTGTCAATACATGTAGCCTGAAATGCTAGGAAATATGCTCAGATTTATTCTATTTCACAATTTACACATATGAACAAATTGAATTAATGAGGTGATATCTCTTGAGTGTGGACAAATTAATATCTTAATAAAGAGGAAGGAGAATAACACAAATCTACAACTATTAAACCTAGCAATGCAAGTTGTCAATTCCCCTTAACTGGATGAGAGCACAAGATTCTAGGTCACGTTCTTTCCATCAGAATCTAATCATATACCTAAATATGAGAATGTGCTGCAATGCTCAATGGGTCAATGGCCACATGTTTAACTTCTGTAAACTGCAAGACTGATGTACTATGGGCAGTGCTGCCTATATTACCTATTCTACTCTGCTGCTCAAGAACAGGGTTCCCAGCTGGCTGTCTTCATCATGCTGTTATGCATATCAGGCATGATGTTATAGCAACTACTTCTCTGCACATGCATGACACAATTTTGTGATATTATCTGGAGTTCTGGATAAGATACAAGCTACTCCACAATAACTCCATATTGCACGGTACAGGGTACTGTGCCCTTATCAGACAGACACCGAAACATGAGTGTCTCATTTCTACCAAAATCTAGTGCAGCTTGCCACTCTGCTACTGCAGCTGTCCAGTCGTAACATTTTAACAAATTTTTAACCAATGAATGCCTCTCCCACGCGACTGCAGGTGTACAGGAAACACGGCTAATGTCACACTGATCTCACCAATTGTGGTCGCCTATGGGAGACACAGCTCATTCAAAAAAATTTCCAGGTGCTTCCTTGGTACCAGTATCTAAACAGACACATTCTGTTCCTCACTGGCAATGTCACCCGTGATGCTTTTGTGAACCCAGGGAGACATAGCGGAGAGGAGAAACAGCATCTCCCAGCGTACTTGTTTTGGAGAGAAGTTCTGCTTATCCCACTGCGTTTAGCTGGAAACACTGCCTGCCCATGGTGCCACATCAAAGCCCTGCCACTGGAGACATTTTAAAATTCAACCTTCAGGCTAATGTGCAGCTGGCTTCGTGCCACTGGCTCCCTGAGTAAACTCCTGTACAAAACTCTGTCTGCAAAATTATTTGCACTTAACGCAATGCAGTAAATTCTCATTGCTCACCCTCTGTTAGCATAGGATGAGGAACTGTAAAGTTGTTCACATCAGTGCTGCTATGTGTCATTACTGTCCTAATTACTTATTCAAAACTGCAACGTGGTGATTGATGTGGGCCTAGCACTCCCAGTGCATGGCCCGTATAAGTTTCCACCTTCCAAAGCTACCAAATCATCTTTTAAGTATTCATTTTGCCTTTTTCAGTTAATTGTTGCCTACTGTCCCCTTTGAAACTCTTAACAAAATTTGTTTGTTTCATCTTTTTCAGGTCGCCTTTCCTTAATGTACTATCTTTTTTCAATTTTTTCAGCTTTAATCTGCATTTTGCAACCATCATTTTATGACCAAAGACCACATCTGCTAGTAGAAAAGTTTCACAATTTAAAATTTGATTTCTTTGCTGTCCATTATATAATCTGCGAAACCTTCCAATGTCTCTCGGTCTCTTCCATGTATACAGCATACTACGATGCTTCTTAAACAATGGATCAACAATGATTTCATTGAACTCTGCGCAAAATTCTACCAGGCAACTTTCCCTTTCATTTCTCCCCCACATTCTCTTTTTATTTTTTTCCTGTTAGAACTTCAAGTTCAACTCATATATTTCGGAACGACACAACACATATAAGTCACAGAGTAAGTTGACAAGTAAGACATGTGTACACGTTAGCATTAGAATGAACACTGAGTCCCAGTCTAGCGGCCGCTGCTCGGCTGTCCGCTTAGCTGGCGCAACTGCTGCATGGCTGGCAGACAGCGCCGCACATAGAGGACACGCGTAATTGCGCGGCGGCACTTTGAATGATTGGCGAGTCACAACACTTTTCCCCCCTTTAAAATTGTTGCACTGGTCTTGATGGAGGTGTCCTGGAGATGGCTAACGTCCATAGGCGTTGTTTGACTCGCCGTAGAGTCTCGAGGAGGAGGCTTCCCGTACGGACGGAAGTGTCACCGATGATAATGGGTCGAGATGACAGGAGACGTAGGGGTCAAATCTGCTGGGGCCCCATGCACCAATCTGCCCGTTGCGGCAAGTCCAGTTGATATGAAAGGAGACATGGGTGATGTGTCGGCGTCCGTTTGAGGAGGAGGCGAGTAGATTTGCTCTGACAGAGGATGGTCCCCCGGTTCCTGCATGGGCACGTCTTCTGGTGGCTTCCGTTCTGGTGCTGGCAGTGCGATGACGGTGAGAGGGCTGCGTTGGGAGTATTGAGAGATGCCAAGATCCCGAGCATCAGGTAGAGCCAAAGGTGGTGTGGCGGCATTCGGAACAGGCGTTGCTGGCACACGAGGCCTAAGCTGGTCCGAATGACACACTGCAACACCCGTGTCCATCTGGATTTCATACAGGCATCGGCCACGGTGTCTTAAGATGCGGCCCAGGCTCCATTTTGGCCGCCTGCCATATCCCCGTACCCTGATGAGGTCGTCGGCGGTGAATCGGCCAAGTGAAGGCACCCATGACCGGGAGGTGGAAGGCCGCAGAAGATGAAGTAGTGTGCGGGGCTGTCGGCCATGGAAGAGCTCAGCCGGGCTGTGGTCGCCCATGGGGGTGAAACGGTAAGACGCCAGAAACTGGAGAAGTGCATCATCAGCAGCAGAAGACGTCAGAAGTTTCCACATCTGAGCCTTAAATGTGCGGACCAGTCGTTCAGCCTCACCGTTGGAGTGTGGATGGAATGGTGGGGCCGTGACATGCGTAATGCCGTGATGAGCACAAAGATCCGCAAATTCGGAAGAGACAAATTGCGGACCATTATCTGTAACAAGAGTAGAGGGGAGGCCTTTCAAAGAAAAAATGTGGGCGAGAGCACTGGTGGTTGCCGCAGTGGTAGGTGACGTGCAACGGACAATGAAAGGAAAGTTAGAATAGGCGTCAATTACGAGGAGCCAATAAGTTCCTAAAAAGGGTCCCGCAAAGGCAGCATGAATGTGCTCCCAGGGCTTCTCAGGCGAAGGCCACGGTGACAGAGATGACTTCGGGGCAGCGGCCTGTGATGCACAAGGGCCGCAGGCAGCAACCATAAGTGCTATTTCAGAGTCGATGCCAGGCCAGTACACATGATGGCGCGCCAGAGATTTTGTGCGAGACACACCCCAGTGCCCTTGGTGAAGGAGGCGCAAGACCGAAGCACGCAAAGACGCAGGTACCACAACACGCGGCGAAGCATTGTCAGTGGAGAGGAGGATAACACCATCCCTAGCCGTGAGGTGGTAGCGCAAAGTGTAGTAGTTCCGCAACGGATCAGAAGTCTTAGTGGACGGGCGATCTGGCCAACCCTTCTGAATACAGCGTAAAACCCGGGAGAGGGTAGGGTCAGAACCCGTAGCAGCCGCCAGCCTGTCCCCAGTGATGGGGAACCCGTCCACAACCCGCTGCTCGGCAACATCCAGGTGGAAACACAGAAGTTCGTCCCTATCAAATGCCTGATCAGGACCAATGGAAGGCGAGACAGAGCATCAGCATTTGCATGTTGAGCCGTTGGCCGGAAATGAATCTCATAATTGAAGCGAGACAAGTAAAGAGCCCAATGCTGGAGGCAGTGTGCAGCCTTGTTGGGAAGTGACGTTGATGGATGAAACAAGGAAACAAGTGGTTTGTGATCCGTAACAAGATGAAATTTTGAGCCATAGAGAAAAAAACCAAACTTATGAAGAGCATAAATGATGGCCAAAGCTTCTTTCTCAATTTGAGAATACTTTTGTTGGGCATCCGTGAGCGTTTTGGAGGCATAAGCAATGGGTTGTTCCGAACCATCAGAAAAATGGTGCGCAAGGACTGCACCGACCCCGTATTGAGAGGCGTCTGTGGCAAGAACAAGATGTTGGCCAGGTCGATAAGTAGCCAGGCACGGGGCCTGTTTCAGCATAGTCTTCAATTTCTGGAAAGTCGCATTGCATGACACGGACCAGTGAAAAGGCACGTTTTTATGCAACAGGCGATGCAACGGCTGAGCCACCAAAGCCGCAGATGGTAAAAACTTGTGATAGTATGCTATTTTCCCCAAGAAGGTCTGCAGTTCCTTAACAGATGTAGGGCGAGGAAGGCCATCGATTGCAACGACAGTTTGCTGAAGCGGACGAATACCATCCCGAGAGAGTTGAAACCCCAAGTACATGATAGATGCCTGAAAAATTGTGATTTCTGAAGATTACACTTAAGACTGGCTGTCTGTAAGACATGAAAAAGTGTGCGGAGATTTTGAAGATGTTCTTCAGTGGTGGAGCCAGTGACAACAATGTCCTCCATGTAATTGATACACCCAGGGACAGGGAGCAATAATTGTTCCAAGAATCGCTGAAAGAGAGCAGGGGCACTAGCAACTCCGAATGGCAAGTGTTGGTATTGATAGAGGCCAAAAGGCGTGTTAAGGACCAGAAACTGCCGGGAAGCAGCGTCGAGAGGAAGTTGGTGATAAGCTTCTGACAGGTCAATTTTAGAAAAATACTGGCCTCCAGCAAGTTTAGTGAACAGTTCTTCAGGACAGGGCATAGGGTAAGTGTCGATGAGACATTGAGCATTTACAGTGGCTTTGAAATCGCCACAGAGACGAATATCACCGTTTGGCTTTGCAACAACAACGACAGGAGAGGACCACTCACTGGAAGTGACAGGAAGCAAGACCCCTGAAGTAGTGAGACGATCCAACTCCCATTTTACCCGATCACGAAGGGCCACAGGAATGGGCCGAGCCCGAAAAAACTTAGGCCGAGCAGTGGGTTTGAACGTGATATGAGCTTCAAAGTCATTTGTACGGCCTAACCCAGGAGAAAAAAGGGACGAAAATGTCGTCGACAAGGAATCCAGTTGAGCATAAGGAATAGCATCAGAGACAATATTGACCCACTTCTTCAGAACCCAAAGACGCGAAAGGCATCGAAACCAAAAAGATTTTCTGCATTGCTCTGGTCGACCACAAATATGGGAACAGTGCGAACAACGGATTTGTAAGATACCTCAGCATTAAACTGTCCCAAGAGAGAAATCTTCTGTTTATTGTACGTCCATAATTGCCGAGTGACAGGTGACAGGAGTGGAGAACCCAACTGAAGATACATATGAGAATTAATTATAGTGGCAGCAGAACCGGTATCCACTTGCATGTGAACATCTCGACCAAGGATTTGGACAGTGAGGAATAACTTCCCTGAAAGGGAAGAAGTGCAACTGACAGACAACACAGAATCAGAATCAGCATCATGTTCATGAACATCGTGTATGCGGTCGGATTTGCAAACGGAAGACACATGACCTTTCTTTTTGCAATTGTGACACACAGCCCAACGTTGGGGACAATCCTCGCGTGAATGTTTCGTAAAACACCGCAGACATGAAGGAAGTTGCCGGGGGTTTTGCTGCAGTTTCTTAGTGGGTTGTTTACGGCTAGGCCGAGGCTGCGCATGGGAGCGCACTGCGGCCACGTCGGCCGGCGGGGACGCGCCGCATGCATCGTCAACAGTGCACATAGGTTGTATCTCCCCGACGTCACCCCACGCCTCTATTTGCGCCCCAGCGGCGCGAGAAATTTCAAAAGACTGTGCAATGGAGAGAACTTCATCTAGAGTCAGATTCGCCAACTGAAGGGCACGTTGCCGAACTTGTTTGTCGGGCGCCGACCGGATAATAGCATCCCATACCATGGAATCGGCATAGGATTCTTTGTGAATGTCAGTAACAAATTGACACTTTCGACTGAGGCTGTGAAGTTCAGCAGCCCAAGCACGATAGGATTGATGTGGCTGTTTTTGACAATGATAAAAGGCAACACGAGAGGCTACCACATGCGTTTGCTTTTGAAAATAGACAGACAGAAGTGAGCACATTTCAGCGAAGGACAAAGACGCAGGATCCTTCAAAGGAGCCAATTGCGACAACAACTGATACATTTGAGGTGAAATCCAGGAAAGGAACAGTTTTTTCAGGCTCGGCCCATTCCTGTGGCCCTTCGTGATCGGGTAAAACGGGAGTTGGATCGTCTCACTACTTCAGGGGTCTTGCTTCCTGTCACTTCCAGTGATTGGTCCTCTCCTGTCGTTGTTGTTGCAAAGCCAAACGGTGATATTCGTCTCTGTGGCGATTTCAAAGCCACTGTAAATGCTCAATGTCTCATCGACACTTACCCTATGCCCTGTCCTGAAGAACTGTTCGTCCGTGACATGAAATGCCAAGAAGTGCTGTCGAAGACGTTTTTCATAATCAGACCAGTCTTCCGCCATCTCGTCGTAAGGAGGAAAAGGAGGTATAGCCAACGTCGAGAAACGCCCCGCATTTGATGCCATGACGAAATCGCGAATCGCCACTGTTAGAAGCGTTTGCTGTTCAAGGAGATTTTGCAATAGTTGCTCGACAGTAGTCATGGAATCCTGAGAGTCAACGGTGAAAAGGAAAAATCCACTACCTCGTCGCCAATTGTTAGAACTTCAAGTTTAACACATGTATTTCGGAATGACACAACACATATAAGTCACAGAGTAAGTTGACAAGTAAGACATGTGTACACGTTACCATTAGAATGAACACTGAGTCCCAGTCTAGCGGCTGCTGCTCGGCTGGCCGCTTAGGTAGCGCAGCTGCTGCATGGCTGGCAGACAGCGCCGCACGTAGAGGACGCGCGTAATTGCGCGGCGGCACTTTGAATGATCGACGAGTCACAATATTTCCTTTTCTTCCTTTTGCTACTGTAAAAATCCAGCCCCTAGCACAATTACATTTTTATTTCCCTTAACATTCTGAATAATTTCTTTTATTTCATCGTACATTTTTCAGAATCTTCATCATATGTGTATGTAGTTGGTACATATACCGTACTTTTAAAACTGTGGTGGGTTGTGGTCTTGTGTCTATCTTGCTGTGATGGTTTGGTCATTATGCTGTTTGTAGTGGTTGACATTAATTCCTATTTTATTGTTTATTATTAGATCTACTCCTGCAGTACTACTACTGCATATTGTGTTGATAACCTTGTACTCACCTGACCAGAGATCCTCTTCCTCCTGCTACCACACTTCCCTAACTTCCACTATACAGTGAGGTGACAAAAGTCAAGGGATAGCAATATGCACTTATAGAGATGGCAATAGTGTTGTATACACAAGGTGTAAAAGGGCAGTGTGTTGGCAGATCTGTTGTTTGTGCTCAGATGATTTATATGAAAAGGTTTTCAACATGAGTATGGCCATATGATGGAAATTAACAGATTTTGAATGTGGAATAGTAGTTGGAGCTAGACTCATGAGACATTCCATTTTGGAAATCAATAGGGAATTTAATATTCTGAGATTAGCTGCCAAGTTTGCTGAGAATACCAAATTTCAGGCATTACCCCTTACCACGGACAACAAAGTGGCCAATAGCCTTCACATAATGAAGAATAGCAGTGGAGTTTGCGTAGAGTTGTCAGATTAACAGACAAGCAACACTGTGTGAAATAACTGCAGAAATCAATGTGGGATGTATGAGAAACATATCCATTAGGACAGTGTGGTGAAATTTGGCATTAATGAGCTATGGCAGCAGACAATGAACACTAGTGTGTTTGGTAACAGATTGACATTGTCTGCAGTCCACCTCCAGGGCTCATGATCATATTGGTTGGACGCTAGATGATTGGAAAACTGTGACCTTGTCAGATGAGCCTCTATCAGATGAGTGCCTGTTTCAGATGGTAAGAGCTGATGTTAGGCTTTGAATGTGGTGCAGGTCCCACAAAGCCATGGATCCAAGTTGTCAGCAAAGCACTATGCAAGCCAGTGGTGGCAAGCTGATGGTAGCTGGATAACACAGTCATCTATGTTTAGATGGAATGGTCCAACTGAACCAATCACTGACTCAAACTGGTTATGTTTGGCTACTTGGCGACAATTTGCAGCCATTCATGAATTCTATGTTGACAGCCATGTCACCAGGTCACAGTTGTTCGTGACTGGTTTGAAGAACATTGTGGTCACTCTGAGTGATGGATTTGGCCATCCAGATCACCCGACATGACTTCCCTTGAATATTTACGGGACATAATTGAGAGGTCAGTTTTGCACAAAATCCTGCACTGGCAACACTTTCACAATTGTGGATGGCTATATAGGCGGCATGGCTCAGTATTTGTGCAGGGGACTCCTAATGACTGGAGCCCATGCCATGTCAAGTTGTTGCACTATGCTGGGCAGAAGGAGGTCTGACATGATATTAGAAGGTCTCTCATGATTTTTGTCACCTCTCTGTATCCAAATTCAACCAATCCATTTCTCTTTCTTCCCTTTAAAGTATCAAACATTCTATTCTCTGCAGTATGACAACACCCTCCTGAGTAGTTCCCACCCAGAGATGCAAATGAGGTGCCATTTTAACTATGGAATATTTTACCTGGGAGAGCACCATCATCATTAACCCATAAAGTACAGCTGCAGGGCTTCAGGAAATATAACAAATGTAGCTTTCCTTTGCTTTCAGCCATTCATAGTACTGGCATAGAAAAGCCAAGTTGACTAGTATTAAAAGGTCAGATCTATCAGTCATCCAGACTGTTGCTCTGTGACCACTGAAAAGACTGTTGTTTCTCTTCAGGAACAATATCTTTCTGTGGCCTCTCCCAAATACCTCTCTGATGTTATGATGTTATTCTATACTGAATTTGTGGATGAGTCAGCCCCTCTTCTAACTGTAATATATTGTAGAACCCTCAAACAAAAAACTATATACAATTCCTGAAAACAAGCGCATATCACACCCGTCTAGAGTAGTAAAATTGATCCACAAAATTACAGTCCAATATCCTTGACATTTATTTGTTATAGACTCTTATAACATTTTCTGTGCTGTGAACAGAATGACCTCCTCAATGCCAACCAGCATTGATTCTGAAAACATCAAAGCTTGGGTCAAGGAAGTCAGGTAGATGCAGTATTTTTTGATTTCCAAAAAGCATTTAACTCAGTACCACACCTACACTTATTGTCAAAAGTGTGATCATCGGTGTATAAAGTGAAATTTGTGATTGGATGGAGGACTTACTGGTAGGGAGGATGCAGCGTGTTATCTTGGATGGAGAGTTGTCCGATGTAGAAGTAACTTCAGGTGTGCCTCTGGGAATTGTGTTGGAAAACTTGCTGTTCATCTTGTATATTAACGACCTTGCAGGTAATATTCATTGTGTGCTAAGGCTTTTTGTAGATGATGCAGTTATCTGTAATGAAGTAGTATCTGAAAGAAGCTGCATAAATATTCAGTCAGATCTTGATAATTTTTCAAAATGGTGCAAAGACTGGCAACTTGCATTAAATGTTCAGAAATGTAAAATTGTGCACTTCACAAAATGAACAAAACATAGTATCTGATGACTATATAATATCAGTTAGGCACTGTTGGAATTGGCCAACTCATACAAATACCTGGATGTAGCACTTTGCAGTAGTATGAAATTGAATGATCACTTCTGTTTATTGGTAGAATAAGGGGGAAGTACAGTCAGTCTACAAAGAAGATAACTTACAAATCACTCTTGTGACCGATTCTAGAATATTGCTCAAATGTGTGGGACCTGGACCAAAAAGTGTTATCAGAGAATATTGAATATATACAGAGAAGGGCAGCTTGCATGGTCACAGGTTTGTTTAATCTGTGAGACAGTATCACAGAGATACTGAAGGAACTGAACTGGAAGACTCTTGAAGATAGATGTAAAGTGTCCCAAGAAAGTCTGCTAACAAAGTTTCAAGAACCAGCTTTAAATGATGACTAGGAATGTACTGCAATCCCCTGTGTATTGCTCACTTGAGGATCGTGAGGATAAAATTAGAATAATTACTACATGCACAGAGGCATTCAAACAATCTTTCTTCCTGTGCTCCATATGTGAAATGGGAAGAACTGTAAGAACTGGTACAGTGGGATGCATCCTCTGCCATGCACCTCATGTTGTTGTTGTTGTGGTCTTCAGTCCTTAGACTGGTTTGATGCAGCTCTCCATGCTACCCTATCCTGTGCAAGTTTCTTCATCTCCCAGTTCTTACTGCAACCTACATCCTTCTGAATCTGCTTAGTGTATTCATCTCTTGGTCTCCCTCTACGATTTTTACCCTCCACGCTGCCCTCCAATGCTAAATTTGTGATCCCTTGATGCCTCAGAACATGTCCTACCAACTGGTCCCTTCTTCTCGTCAAGTTGTGCCACAAACTCCTCTTCTCCCCAATTCTATTCAATGCCTCCTCATTAGTTATGTGATCCATACAAATACTTCCAGAAACATGGCTTGTATAACTCAACGATACCAGTAACCATCATCTACAACTACGTCTATACTTTGCAAACCATAATAGGTTTGCAAAGTATAGACGTAGATGTAGATGATGGTTATTGGTATCGTTGAGTTACACACCTCATGATGGTTTGCAAAGTATAGACGTAGATGTAGATGATGGTTACTGGTATCGTTGAGTTATACAAGCCATCTCTCCATGTGAAGTTCTACCATGGTTCGTGGTGTGGTTTTAGCCTAAGAATAAAGCAAAATCAGTCTTGAATGTTGAAATATAAGAGAGAAACCAGCAAATTTGAAGTTGACAAGGTGCATCAAAAGTTGTCTGAATAGCTTAGGTAGTAAGAACATTGCCCACGAAAGACAAGTCTCTGGCTTATAGTCCTAGCCCAACACACATTTTTAATCTGTGTAGAAGTTTCACAATCCAGAGTATTATAAACACAGTGAGACAAGTGAAACTGAGTTTCCAGGGAGTAAATGTGACAGTAATGATGCCACATTTAAATCATAGGCCACTGCACAATTGCTTCCCAATGGTGGCAGCAAGGTTCAGTCCCAATAACAATGGAGTGCACATGTATATTTGTTATTTAGATTCAGTGACTGAAGTACTCTCTTTTTCACCATAAATAGGCCCCTATTTTTATAGCATGCAGGTACCTGTTATCACATATGTATTATAAGTGCAAAAGTGTGTGTGCGAGTATGTTTGTTACTCCTTCACACAGAAATGGCTGTACAGATTTTGAAGGGATTAGCTTATACAGTGAATTAAAACATGGGCTACTTTTAAAAATATGTAGTACATGATATTTATAGAGTGCCAAATCTTGAACAATAATTACTCATAGCAAAAGTTATTTACTCTTTGACTTTTGAACTGTATCGTATTTGTGAAAATGATTTTATTGTTTAATATGCACTACATAATATGATTCAACGTAATTAATACAGTCCTCTTCCATGAAAGCTCAATGTGTTTTAACCACTGAGTCTCAGTCGTATGTTATGACTTCTGAGATGCTTGAAGACACATGACAGTCTTATTTAAATGCTGTATGACAGAGAGACATCGTGCCTGTACAAGAAGAACATAGTGGGCTTTTAGTGATGCTGGATTTATGATACATGAGCATATCCACTGGTGACAGGTACACACGTGACAGATGTTGTTGCACATACAAATAAAAAATTTACACTGCACCAAAGTAGGAAATGCTTATTTTCTTTCGTTGTCTGGTTAGTATGTTTGTCACTACTCCACACTGAAGTGGCTGGGTGGATTTGGATGAACCTTGGAATGGGCATAGCCTATAACCATATATGTTTTGTGACCTTTTCAGGAGTACCATCACATGCACAGGACATTTTATTTGTCTGCTTATTGATTGCATTTCTTACTTCTGAATGCGTAACTGGGTACAAAACCATTGTCTTTTCATTTGTGGGAACTTTTGACTTACTAACTTTTGAGTTCCACAGGATCTTGATGAGATTTTGAGCAGTGTTAATGTAATAGATATTGAATATATTGGCAACACATAGAGGGTCTTCAACAACTTTTCCTTCCTTTTTTATGGTAAGATTATTGTTTGTCACTTTGGATTTACCTATGTTATGGTTATGACCTTCCAGACTGATTTGGTTTTATTGCTTCCTTTTCTGATAATTAAATCATTGTCTGTGCGGCTGGCCCTGGCGGAGGTTCGAGTCCTTCCTCGGGCATGAGTGTGTGTGTTTGTCCTTAGGATAATTTAGGTTAAGTAGTGTGTAAGCTTAGGGACTGATGACCTTACCAGTTAAGTCCCATAAGATTTCACACACTTCTGAACATTTTTAAAATCATTGTTCAGTTTTTTTGCTGCATGAATAACTTTTCTGTAGACTTTCCTGTAGCACTTAAGATATGGCTTTAATGCTGCATTACACTTTGAATGCCAACCCAGATTTCTAAGAGTGTCTGCAGATTTCTTAATTCTCACAGTTAACCATTAATTAGATTTGAGAGAGATTTTTACTTCTCTAAGGGGGAAGGTGACATCAAAGCAGTATTTATAATCAGAGAAAAATGACTAATATTTAGAGTCTACAGCTTTATTTGTCTCTCTGTCCCATTCAACACTATGTAACTTCTCCCTTTCTTCTTTTCCTGATGCCTTTGTCCAACAGTTTTGCAGGGTTGGCATGGGTATGATCAGATTTGGCAGGGTTAATTTAAGGGTAGGCCAGATACCCTTACTGTCGCCACCCTGTTACGTAAATGAGCATGAGGATAATGAAATGATGAGGACAACACAAGAACAACACAAACACCCAGGCCCTGGGCAGAGAAAATCCGCAACCCAGCCGGGAATCAAACCCGTGACACCATGATCCAGAGGCAGCAGCACTAGCCACTAGACCACGAGCTGTGGACTTCAACACCATGCAACATGCTATGAAGATTCCTAAGGCTACTTTCATTAATGTATCTTGTTTCTATATAGTTTCCACTGTTATGTTTTTTCCTTACCATATTTTTTAGTAAGAGCTTGATTGCCATGTAGACAGAGAAACTGGTATCTGTTACTTCAACTTCATAACTACAGGTCTCTTTGTTAATAAACACCTGATCAAGTGTTGTCTCCATACCTGGTGATATCATATACTGTGGCTTCTAAATTATACAAACTGAAGAGATTTAGCAATTGTTCCTTGTGTGCATTATTATTACTTCTAAAATTAATGATCGAAGCAGACGAAATGAATTAAAATTTGTGCTGTGGCCGGGACTCAAACCCAGGTCTTCTTGCTTGCTAGGCAGAAATGCTAACCATTACACCACTGCAGTACAGTGGTGTAATGAGTGGAGGGCACTCAGCTTAGGTAGTTTGTGCAGTAATGCTGACCATTGTCCTGTGGTGTTGTAATGGTTAGCATTTCTACCTAGCAAGCAAGAAGACCCGGATTCAAGCCCTGTCCACAGCACAAATTTTAATTCATTTCGTCTACTTTGATCATTTTTGTTAGATGATAAAAAGAGACTTAAATGTGTCAGCGAAATGTTTAATTATAACTTCTAAAACTGACATTGAAATCACCCCGTACAATTGTTGATTTTGACCTATGTCTCAATTCGTTCATATCATCCTCAAGATTAAAAAAAAATAAAAAAATAAAAATTAATGTTCCCAGAAGGTGACGTATGTATACAGACAATTACCAAACCACTGTCAGTTAGTTCACAGACACAGTATTCAAATTCTTTTTCTGTACACTTCACATTGCATAACTTTACTTCTTTAGAATTAAGATTGCCTCTATTGGGTAAAATATTCCGGAGGTAAAATAGTCCCCCATTTGGATCTCCGGGCGGGGACTACTCAAGAGGATGTCATTATCAGGAGAAAGAAAACTGGCGTTCTACGGATCGGAGCGTGGAATGTCAGATCCCTTAATCGGGCAGGTAGGTTAGAAAATTTAAAAAGGGAAATGGATAGGTTGAAGTTAGATATAGTGGGAATTAGTGAAGTTCGGTGGCAAGAGGAACAAGACTTCTGGTCAGGTGACTACAGGGTTATAAACACAAAATCAAATAGGGGTAATGCAGGAGTAGGTTTAATAATGAATAGGAAAATAGGAATGCGGGTAAGCTACTACAAACAGCATAGTGAACGCATTATTGTGGCCAAGATAGATACGAAGCCCACACCTACTACAGTAGTACAAGTTTATATGCCAACTAGCTCTGCAGATGACGAAGAAATTGAAGGAATGTATGACGAAATAAAAGAAATTATTCAGATTGTGAAGGGAGACGAAAATTTAATAGTCATGGGTGACTGGAATTCGAGTGTAGGAAAAGGGAGAGAAGGAAACATAGTAGGTGAATATGGATTGGGGGACAGAAATGAAAGAGGAAGCCGCCTGGTAGAATTTTGCACAGAGCATAACTTAATCATAACTAACACTTGGTTTAAGAATCATGAAAGAAGGTTGTATACATGGAAGAACCCTGGAGATACTAAAAGGTATCAGATAGATTATATAATGGTAAGACAGAGATTTAGGAACCAGGTTTTAAATTGTAAGACATTTCCAGGGGCAGATGTGGACTCTGACCACAATCTATTGGTTATGACCTGTAGATTAAAACTGAAGAAACTGCAAAAAGGTGGGAATTTAAGGAGATGGGACCTGGATAAACTGAAAGAACCAGAGGTTGTACAGAGATTCAGGGAGAGCATAAGGGAGCAATTGACAGGAATGGGGGAAATAAATACAGTAGAAGAAGAATGGGTAGCTTTGAGGGATGAAGTAGTGAAGGCAGCAGAGGATCAAGTAGGTAAAAAGACGAGGGCTAGTAGAAATCCTTGGGTAACAGAAGAAATATTGAATTTAATTGATGAAAGGAGAAAATATAAAAATGCAGTAAGTGAAACAGGCAAAAAGGAATACAAATGTCTCAAAAATGAGATCGACAGGAAGTGCAAAATGGCTAAGCAGGGATGGCTAGAGGACAAATGTAAGGATGTAGAGGCCTATCTCACTAGGGGTAAGATAGATACCGCCTACAGGAAAATTAAAGAGACCTTTGGAGATCAGAGAACGACTTGTATGAATATCAAGAGCTCAGATGGAAACCCAGTTCTAAGCAAAGAAGGGAAAGCAGAAAGGTGGAAGGAGTATATAGAGGGTCTATACAAGGGCGATGTACTTGAGGACAATATTATGGAAATGGAAGAGGATGTAGATGAAGATGAAATGGGAGATACGATACTGCGTGAAGAGTTTGACAGAGCACTGAAAGACCTGAGTCGAAACAAGGCCCCCGGAGTAGACAATATTCCATTGGAACTACTGACGGCCGTGGGAGAGCCAGTCCTGACAAAACTCTACCATCTGGTGAGCAAGATGTATGAAACAGGCGAAATACCCTCAGACTTCAAGAAGAATATAATAATTCCAATCCCGAAGAAAGCAGGTGTTGACAGATGTGAAAATTACCGAACTATCAGCTTAATAAGTCACAGCTGCAAAGTACTAACACGAATTCTTTACAGACGAATGGAAAAACTAGTAGAAGCCAACCTCGGGGAAGATCAGTTTGGATTCCGTAGAAACACTGGAACACGTGAGGCAATACTGACCTTACGACTTATCTTAGAAGAAAGATTAAGGAAAGGCAAACCTACGTTTCTAGCATTTGTAGACTTAGAGAAAGCTTTTGACAATGTTGACTGGAATACTCTCTTTCAAATTCTAAAGGTGGCAGGGGTAAAATACAGGGAGCGAAAGGCTATTTACAATTTGTACAGAAACCAGATGGCAGTTATAAGAGTCGAGGGACATGAAAGGGAAGCAGTGGTTGGGAAGGGAGTAAGACAGGGTTGTAGCCTCTCCCCGACGTTGTTCAATCTGTATATTGAGCAAGCAGTAAAGGAAACAAAAGAAAAATTCGGGGTAGGTATTAAAATTCATGGAGAAGAAATAAAAACTTTGAGGTTCGCCGATGACATTGTAATTCTGTCAGAGACAGCAAAGGACTTGGAAGAGCAGTTGAATGGAATGGACAGTGTCTTGAAAGGAGGATATAAGATGAACATCAACAAAAGCAAAACAAGGATAATGGAATGTAGTCTAATTAAGTCGGGTGATGCTGAGGGAATTAGATTAGGAAATGAGGCACTTAAAGTAGTAAAGGAGTTTTGCTATTTGGGGAGCAAAATAACTGATGATGGTCGAAGTAGAGAGGATATAAAATGTAGGCTGGCAATGGCAAGGAAAGCGTTTCTGAAGAAGAGAAATTTGTTAACATCCAGTATTGATTTAAGTGTCAGGAAGTCATTTCTGAAAGTATTCGTATGGAGTGTAGCCATGTATGGAAGTGAAACATGGACGATAAATAGTTTGGACAAGAAGAGAATAGAAGCTTTCGAAATGTGGTGCTACAGAAGAATGCTGAAGATTAGATGGGTAGATCACATAACTAATGAGGAAGTATTGAATAGGATTGGGGAGAAGAGAAGTTTGTGGCACAACTTGACCAGAAGAAGGGATCGGTTGGTAGGACATGTTCTGAGGCATCAAGGGATCACCAATTTAGTATTGGAGGGCAGCGTGGAGGGTAAAAATCGTAGAGGGAGACCAAGATATGAATACACTAAGCAGATTCAGAAGGATGTAGGTTGCAGTAGGTACTGGGAGATGAAAAAGCTTGCACAGGATAGAGTAGCATGGAGAGCTGCATCAAACCAGTCTCAGGACTGAAGACCACAACAACAACTATCATAAATACATACACCTCCACATCTGTACTTTTGTCAGCAAAAACTGCTTATGATTTTAAATTTGGGGAGGGCTGCTGAACATATTTGAGAGTTTTGTAACCAGTGTTCACTGACATATTTAACAGATACTTGGTTAAAACTGTCACTTAAGAAGACTTCAAGATCACCCAACTTATTGCATAAACCTTAAAATTTTGATATAGGACTGAAAGCTGATTATGAGCTGCAAACTTAAATAAGTTATTACTTATCTTAATGCTGCCTTCTTGAGGCTCTTTGACACAAAAAGATCCTTGAGGTGATTTGGCTGCCTCACAATTCTTCCAATTGGTAACCCAGAAAATATTGCTCCTGCTGCTGTTGGTTTTGATGAAGTGGTTACTGAAGCTGATTGTGGTGTTGGTTGGGCTTCTGGTGTTGTTCCTAAGACTGTTGTGGTGGTTCCTGGAGTACTCATTGCTGACATTGTTGGTGTTGCTGAAGATGAAGCTGGTTGTAGTGTTGGTTGGGCTTCTGCTGTTGTTTATGCTTTTACTGGAGTGGGTACTGCTTCTGATGTTGGAGTACTCAGTACTTTTTTATCTAGCAGTTTTACAATTTTATGTCCAAGGAGTGACTTTCCACTTACATGTAAATGCAAACCATGTTTAGTAAAGTTCTCTCTCTGCAAGAAATCAGGAGATAAGAAATGTGTCTTGAGGAATGCTTTGCATTTTTTTGGAGCTGTCTGTTTGCCTTAGCAATTTCTACATTCAAACTAGAACTTTCTATCAGATCATGTCTGTGTGGAATTCCAAAAACTGCTGATGTGTTCTTGTTGCAACTCAAGGTTCGTTTCGAGTTATTTGTGGCTTTAATTAATTCATTTTTATATATGTCATTTCTGAAAGTATTCGTATGGAGTGTAGCCATGTATGGAAGTGAAACATGGACGATAGGTGCTACAGAAGAATGCTGAAGATTAGATGGGTAGATCACATAACTAATGAGGAAGTATTGAATAGGATTGGGGAGAAGAGAAGTTTGTGGCACAACTTGACCAGAAGAAGGGATCGGTTGGTAGGACATGTTCTGAGGCATCAAGGGATCACCAATTTAGTATTGGAGGGCAGCGTGGAGGGTAAAAATCGTAGAGGGAGACCAAGAGATGAATACACTAAGCAGATTCAGAAGGATGTAGGTTGCAGTAGGTACTGGGAGATGAAAAAGCTTGCACAGGATAGAGTAGCATGGAGAGCTGCATCAAACCAGTCTCAGGACTGAAGACCACAACAACAACATATGTCATTAGCACCCCCAATTATTATAGTACATTGATTAGAATTAGACTTTTTCATCTTTTGTGTTTCTTGATACTTCAGTCATTGGTGCACCTGGTTTTACAGAAGAAGTAGCATTTATTCCATGTTCAATACGTAAAATTTCCACTGGGCCATGTCTGTGACTGTCTGAGTGTATATTCATTTTGAGTTTGGTACTTTGCAATTTTAGGCCTGTTGTTTTTTCCTTCTGCACATGTTTCTTTATATTGTTTACAGTCATTTCTGTACTTATTTCTTCATCAAGTATACTGAATTGATTATGTGTCTCTGTAGGCACATTTTTTTCACATTGTTTATGATGCACAACCTTCTTTGGCTTATCAAACTCATGACTGATTTTGTCAATAATAGTATTTCAAATACCTGTGACACTTTTCATGGTTTTTTAAATTACATGTAAATACTGCTCACATGTCTCCATATCACATTGAAGAGACATTGACATAATTTCTTTGAGTCAGGTGGTGTACATTTCTACTGCAGATTGATGGCCATTACACGTTTGTACTCCACATTCACAAAACGAATTACAAAAATTTGAAACACCGAAGCACTCTGTTTGATATCATTTTGAGAAATGGAACATATCCTTATTCCATTTTCAACTATTTCATTACATAATACACACTTTACCAATGTTATAAAACTAATTTTCACTGAGCAGTTCATCAACACTTCTATACTCGACGCCATAGTATATCATCGGACAACAAATCCAGCATCATCCACAAACAGCATTAACTGTCCCTGTGCTGACTGACCAAGTGCAGCAAGCATGGAACCCCATCCAACAAACTGACATCCAGCACCTGTGCATTGGTTACATGCTTGCATTCAACATTCTGGTGGTGAAACCTGTTATTAATGTACTAGCATTTCACATTTGCAATGGCTTATCTCACGCATACATTAGCCTGTGATCTAGCAATGTTAATTACTTACACATGTTGCCTAAACAAATGTATTCCCCAAATTTAATTACTCTACATTAATTACTTTTTGGTGTTGTGACTTTTTTCTGTCAGTGTACATAAAAAAAGCAGTGACCAGGTGATATTTATTGTGAATCATAATGGCTATGCTTTCATTGACCCAACAGATGAAGTGTAGATGTGAGCAGCAAGAAAGTGCAAGATGGATATTGGGCTTGCCATTTCACAAGAGACACCCAACACTGAACACATCTCGTGGTGTATCTTCCCAGTGGTGTGCACGTGTACTTCATTGAGACCAACTTGTGTGATCGAGTATCAACACTGCCCTCTGCTGCCCTCACTGCATTTTTCCATCTGTGCCAAATGGACTATGTTGCCCAAACATTGCTGTGTGTGGAAGTGCCAAAATATTACACATGGAATGTGTCACGGAAAGAATGGAACTGCCTCGTGCAGGGTGTCGCCACTGAAGTTTGGCATTGTATGAAGGTGGCAAATGCCCTGGGCAGAATTTACGTTGTGCATGTAACACTCTTATTGTGTGTACTTGCTCCTGACCTGTGTCTGGACCACATCAATTTTCTGGCCCTTGAAATAGTTGATGGACAGGAAAAAGCCATGTTCCAGGAAGCATGTGAAGTGATGGGACTTTTGGAAGATGATAGCCTTTGGGACATTATGATGGAAGATGCCATATTGTGCCAGTTGCCATCCAGGTTGAGAGACTTCCTCGCTATCATGTTGAACAGCTGTGGACTCATAAACCTCATGACATTTTGGAACAAAATATGAAACTACATTATTAGTAGAGATCGCACACTGGTACCAAGGGACAGCACAGGCCAGTGATGAGTGCTGACACTTATTGAAGACAAAGTTTTCTCAATTGTGTGAAAATGGCTGTCTAATTTCGGCATGCCCCCCCACCCCCCCATCCCCCCACCCTCCCTCCCGCAGTGTACAGGAGAGTTTTCCACTGATTTGCTCAGGGAGCTCAGTTATGACACCACAATCTTGGGGTATCAAGTTGCCCAGACTGAGCCCCAGCTATTACCAGAGCAAAAGCACATTTTAATAACATTTTGAGTTGCGTGGAGAATGGAGAAGGGAGTCTTAATTTCTTGGACAAACCTTGGGGTGTTGGCAAGACATTCATGTTAAAATTGCTACAGTGCAGTTCTACAGGGACAGGAATATTGTGATAGCTGTGCGTTTTGTGGGGTGGATGTGGCCTTGCTCAGCAGAGGAAGGACTGCCAGTGTTGAAGCTTCTGCTGAACCTTGCGAATGAGGAAACACCCACTTGCAATATAAGCAAAAGCAGGGGTTGTTCCACTATATTGCCACAGTACAAATTGATCTTGTGGGATGAATGGTCAGTGTTACACAAGCGTGCAATCAAGGCACACAGTCAAAATGTGCAAGGCATCCATGGTAACCAAATCTTGATGGTTGGAGTGGTTGTCTTGCTTGCACACAACTTCTAACAAATGCTACTGGTCATCAGATGAAGCACTGTGGCAGGTGAGATCATTGTGTGCCTCAAATCTATGCCACTGTAGAAAAATTATACCTCACAACTGCTCTGCAGCTATTGAGTCTGGGCTCTTTGCCCAATACCTCCTTGTGATTGCTGGGCTGCATGGCAATGGTTGTAGAAGACTTAATAAATTTTGAAAGCCACTTCTGCAATGTTGTAAGCTTGGAAGATAACCTTGAGCAGCGTGGAGTGGTTATGTGAAAGAGCAATACTGGTGCCCAAGACCGAATCAGTGGGAAACATCAAGAAACGTATTATTGATCAAGTAACTAGTGAGGTGACCATCTACACATCATGATTTTGTAAACTCATTAAAGGTGGCAGGGGTGGCATGCCACAAGTTGGAGCTGAAAGTGGGTGCGCCTGTCGTAGTGATGTGTAACCATTCCAGATTTTGCAATGGCAGCAGGCTATGCATCACAAAGCTGAGAATGCTTATCTAGCAGCCCACCATCCTTACCAGCAGAGCCAAAGGAGGGAAAGTGTTGTACCACAAATTCCTATCATAGTACCAAGCTTGCTTTTCCAGTCCAAACACTTGCAGTTCCACTTGAAAGTGGCCTTCTCAATCACTGTAAATAACAGCCACAAACAAATGTTAAAAGTGGCAGGTATTCATCTGGCCACACAATATTTTTCACATGGGTAGCTTTATGTTGGCTGCTTGCATGTGTCGAGAGTCAGAAATTTCTACATACACACAGAGAACAAGAAGTCTCAGAACATTGTTTACAGAGAAGTATTGCAATAGGTTTCTGGCTCTCCGTACACATCAAGACAATTATGATCTTTTCCATGCTAGGCATGTTGCAAACAGTCCTGAAATTATTCTTTCCCATTCCTGGCATATTTTGTAATTCGATACTCGGCCATATGAAAACATTTTTTCTTAAACGTGTGTGTGTGTGTGTGTGTGTGTGTGTGTGTGTGTGTGTGTGTGTGTGATGGTGCACACGTGTGGATAGTGAGTTTTGGCATTAATGTTTCTTTATAAATAACTGTTTAATCATGGGTAACACCACAGGATGCAGCTAGCTTTTTAATAAACATTACTGTAGTCATGTAAACATTAAGAAAGCAGTAATGAGTAAGGAAGAAACATTTTTGGTTCAAATGGCTCTGAGCACTATGGGACCCAACTTCTGAGGTCATCAGTCCCCTAGAACTTATAACTACTTAAACCTAACTAACCTAAGGACATCACACACATCCATGCCCGAGGCAGGATTCGAACCTGCGACCATAGCAGTCGCGTGGTTCCAGACTGCAGCGCCTAGAACCGCTCGGCCACCTCAGCCGGCAAACATTTTTGAAATCAGCGGCTTTCTGTCAATCTTATTTGTATGATATTCAGTTATGACTGTGTAAGAACAAACAGAATATATCAATTTAATCATAATTAATTTGTTAATAGACCTGTGGAATTAGTTTCTGGCATCTACAATGTTCTGTTAATGTACGTCTTGAATTGTCTGACATTGTTTAGTGTTCCCATTCTTGTTGGGACCTATGGTATATAATGAGTAAGTGGTGTGTTGTATATTCACCTTTCACAAAATTTGTTAGCACACTGACACACTGTGAACTCTACTGCGGCAATATACTGTGATGGACTGCAGTTGGTATTTTTCTAATCAGTTTTAAGTAGGATTACAGAGAGACTTATCGTAAAACAGCTATATTCCAGATTAAACTGATTTTTGTCTCACAGCTAATGTGGTAGTCAGACTGAACGTACCATGCTAATAGTTATCCACACACTGTGTAATGCTTTTGAAATGTTCCTGATAGCTCTGTTGAAACATTTCTTCACTTCTAGGTGAAGTTTTCCATTTATCACTTTTTACTTACAGCAGTTAATTTATCTTGCTTTACAGCACTTACTTTTTTTTCTTTCAATTTATCTTTGTGTGTTTGTGTTTTCTGTACTTCATTTCCACTTTTCAGTTTGCATTTTTTTTTCTGTTATACTCTTCCTCATCTTATCAGCCCCTGTACTGCTGTTCCAGTTTTGTACTATCTCTGCCAGTAAATAATTTCTATTTGTTTGATTCTGTACTCTGACATTGTGAATAGGCTATATTTTCTTTTAATGCAGCTTTTTTCAGGAGTTGCAGAGGGTCTGAGAGACAATTTGTGTGCACATTTCTGTTATTATTGAATTTCAGTGATAAAATTTGCGATAAAATAATATCAGCTGTTTATATATTCCTTCTCTCCAGTCTCCCATGCATTTTTGTTTTCGACTTTTATGTAATGCATGTTGTAGACTCAACACATTTTTTCTCAAATCTGATTCAGTAATTTGTATTTTTATTTATTGACCTTGTATCTTACATTTACATTCTATTTCCTTCCATTTCAGGTACTTGACACTATATCAAGTGGAGCATTTGGAAAAGTATACTTAGCTTGTAAGAGAGATACCAATCAGAAATATGCTCTGAAAATTCTCTCCAAATCTCAGGTAAGTGGAGTGAAAACCATTATTCTCTATGGAATATAGTTTATGTTTCTTAATATGTGTGAGCAGTGTATCACCTAGAAGAGTATAACTATGTGAAGCCTTTAAAATACAGACAGAAATGTTCAGTGAAGACATCTTGGTTCTGAGATGTAGACTCAGTTTAACTGTATTGATGCTAATCTTTCATAGTGTGTATCATAGAGTAGAGGACCATAGAATTCCGCATTACAAACATTGTGGGCACTACATGTTTGAATTGTGTGTGAGGTGACATACTGATAATTGTATGTGGCTGGAAAAATATCAATTTTGGCAACAAATCTATGAAGCAGTGATGTAAAATTATTTGATTTTTGTATTCACTTTGTTACCCACAATGTGCATTTATGAGACAGATAGGTAGTGAAATAGTAGCCATTAATCAAATTCTACTTTATAGGAGATTATTATTATACTGATTATGTTCATGGAAGCTTCAGAAAAGTTATCAACTTGGCTGACTGCAGATCCCCTGCCCAATATATAGTTCTTTGAAATACTCCTGTTGATTTCATTTGGGTAATACAATTAAGAGACTTACAGTGGTTTTACCATAACTGTTTTCCAAATAATTCTCAGTAAATTGTTAAGAATTGGGCACCAGAAGTAGAGCTAGTTTTTGAGCTAATGGCTGTGTGATTAGCTTAAAAAATAAAAGAAAATGTGACCACTGCTGTGAATTCTATGATTTATGTAGATATCAAGGTCACCAGTCTCTTCTGGATGTCAAAGTGACCTCATTTTAAGTTATTTGTTTTTTACTCATCACATCAACTGTAGTCAGTGACATTCCAAAGCAAAAATGGCCAGAATTTTGTTAAGTCTGCAGCAGTTGACAGGGTAGAAAATAAATTAAATGAGCAGTATCTTACTTCTGCAGGAAAGCATGAGTAAATTACCTGTGACTGAATCCGTGAAGAACATCATTCCTGCTGAATATTAGTAGCTACAAATAGGGGGGTTGTGATTACAGAAATCTGTAACTATTTACATTCGTGCTGTGTTTATGTGGACTGAAGCAACAAATGAAAATTTGCATCAAGACCAGGATTTGAACCTAATTCACATGCTCACTAGGCAGATATGCTAACCACTAAACCCTTGAGCAGTGCCTTGTACACCTGCGTGGACTATCTTAGCTTGCCTCCTTCCTCAATCCAAATTGTTATTCATGCCTCAGCCCACTTGGTATTCCTGCTAAACTTGAACAGCACTGCAGAGGCTCTCTGACTATATTGGAATAGCATGTCAGCATTGAACAAAATGGGGGATACTATATGGTTCCAGAGACCCTTTCAAGTATCAGACACTAAGATGTATTTATTCAGACTGAAGCAATGAATGAAACTTTGTACCAAGGCTGGGATTCGAACCAAAGTCTCCTGCTCAGTAGGCATATGTGCTAATCACTATGCCACTATGGCACCGCAGCTTCACACAACTGCCTGAACTAACCTAGCATGTCTCCCTGGGGTAGTCAATACAGTTGTGCAAAGCCACTGTGCCAGGGTGGCATAGTGGTTAGTACATCTACCTAGTGAGCAGGACGACTCTTGCACACTGCCCTAGGGTAGTCCACATAATTGTACAAAGCTATTGTGTCAGGATGGCATAGTGGTTAGTGCATCTGCCTAGTGAGTAGGAGAACTGGGTTCGAATCCCATCCTTGGTACAAATTTTCATTCATATCTTCAGCTTTTGAAGTTTTGATACTTACTGCAGCCATCCTAGATGCTAGACTTCACATTAAGGTAGAAAGAAAAGCATCCATGATTCCCTATCCACCATTTATTCATCAAAGATGGGACATGGTTTAAAGCCTAGTCATGAAGTGAAAAGGAGAAGAAGAGGAGGAGGAGGGGATTATTGTTATGCTGTATGAGTATTATTACCATAGGCTTGATAAGAAATAGTACCTGTCACATCTGTATGGATTCTTGCCAACTATTTATCAGGTGAAAGATGCCAACTGTACAGACTCATATGCAAGAAAACTGAAAAATAATACAAACGAGGAGACTTGCCACAAGTTACCACAGATTCATGTGAAAACTGTTGTACTGCAGACTGTATTTGTGAATAGTTTGCCCGTACTTGAAAACCATATATATGAGGTTCATTCAAGTGAAACCTAGTCAGTGTGATTTCATGCCGAAGAGAAGGTGGTCACACAAGTTATCGTCCACTACCAAATGTGCAGGCGAGTAAGCAGTAACAACGAGGAGTGATTCAATTTTTGGTGGCGGAGAGAGTTGAAGGCCGTGAAATGTATCAAAGGATGAAGGCTGTGTACGGTGAGTACAGTCTGAGTTGTTCAAGTGTTGTGGAATGGTGCAAATGATTCTTTGAGGGCCATGAGTCACTGGAAGATGATGCTTGTCCTGGACAGGCTCATCATGTCATCACACCGGAAATGGTTGCGGAAGTGAATGCTTTAGTGTTGGACAATCTGTGATGAAGGAAGCTGGGATATTTTCACTTCCCCTCTTGTTTTGGCATCTGCCTCCTTAAGATTCATTTTCTTCATTTTTGACCTGATTACCATTAACATACATGAGTATAATCTGCATTTTCATAAAAGAGAAAGGTTGGCCCTCAGTTTTAAAGAATTTAACACCAGATCTAATATTATGCTTAGTTTTATGTACCGGTATGTAATTGATATTCTAATTTATTTTGGCTATTCCTAGTTAATACTTTCACTATAGGGTGAAAGTCAGTGATAGTTTTGTTACTTATTGTTGACTTCCAAACAAATATTAGTTCCATTCTAATTATAAACATTTGGAGGAACAACTAATAATAGTATTCTTAAAGGCTCTATTTTGCTCTATTCGAAAACATGTTAGCAAAGCCAGCCCTTAATTAATTTCAGAGTAATTAACAGTTTTGTCAAAAGTATAGTTTGCATAACGATATCTGTTAATTTCATCATTTAAACAAATAATTTGGCCTAACCCTTGTAGTAGAAGAAACCGTTAATAGGAACAAATTTTTCGATGTATTCAGTTAATTTAATGAGATAAGTTTTAATTCTAATGTATGTAAATTAAACATCAAACAATGTGTAGTTTCAGTGCCTATTATTGTGAGGATATATGAGGGCTCGATTTTTGGTCCTGAGACAGTCAGTCCACGGCCGAGTTTCAGATGAGAAACCTGTATTGGTTAGATCAACAACAATGCATCCATGAAACAAGTGTAACACAATTAGGCTGTGTGTTAAAACAATGACAGCTTCTGTTCAGTGTGTACTGTATCATTCTACAATAACTGTGAACTGTGTGGTTAGGCTTTTACTGCTCATAGATGTTCAACAGTAAACCTTTGTAGTAGTATGTGGATGTTTGCTTGCAAACTATTAATGAGGCTTATTGAGAGTTAACCAATAGTGCGCTGGCCATATAACTATGTAATATTGGGGGTGTTGTGAACAGTGAATGTAAAGAACAGTGAAATGCAACTGTGCACCTGTTGGCTACATCATTTACAATAGTCAGTATCCCACTTCCACCCCCTATTTTTTCAGCCAGTATCACAACACAGCATGTCAATACCGAGGACCATCAATGAAGAAATAAAGCAGGCGAACGTCGCAAACCCCAAATTCACCATGGACGAGATCCATCTGTTACTGGCCAGTGCCCACACCATGATGCTTCAACACTTGAGCTTTCGAAAAATCTGTGCACAGTGGGTTCCCCACAAACTGACTGCGGAACAGTGCAGTACTCGAATGGCACTGTCTTGGATTCATCTGCAATGTTATAATGAGGAGGAATACGGCTTTCTGTTGCGTACTGTCACAGGTGACAAAACATGGTGTCACAATTTTGAACCGGAAAGCAAGCATCAGAGCAAGCAGTGGAAGCATGGGTCTTCACCACCTCTAAAGAAATCAAAGGCTGGAAAGTTCATGATGTCCTCCTTTGACCACAAGGGCCCACTGCTTGTAGAGTTCCTGGAACAGGGAACCACCATCAGTGCTCAGCATTGTCAGGTAACTTTACATAACCTTAGACGAGCCATCAGGTTGGAACACTGAAGCATGTTCTCCAATGGCGTTATCCTCCTGCATGATAATTTCCACCCACACACGGCGAATATGACGAAAACGACATTGCAGCAGTTTTGGTGGGAAATGCCGGAACATCCATCGTACAGTCTCGACCTTTCACTGTGTGACTTTCATGTGTTTGAACCTCTAAAGCAACGTATTTGCAGACATTGACTCGCAACTGACAACAAAGTGTGTGACTGGGTCCAGGCCTGGATCCAACAGCAGCTTACTAGCTTATTCAAGGATGGAATTGACCAGCTAGTGTCACATTGGCATAAATGTGCCAACAGTTTTTGTGACTATTTTTGAGTATGTGTACTGTGTTTAGCTGCATTTTTGAGTTAATAAAATCATTATTGTTACTTTATACTTGTGACCACATTTCATTTGATTGCCTCTTATACAAAATGGGAAACACTCATAGCGTAATAGTTTTACTATGCAGAGAAAATAAACATTATAAGTATGGTCTGAAATGAGGTTGGAACTACAGGATGCTACCTATAATTCATTAAACCATAACTTAATTGGATGTTAAACATCAAAATTCAGTTGAGAAACATCAAAATTCAGTTGGTACACTGTTGCAAATAGTGTGCAGCAGGGGAAACTGTTGGTAAGCATGTGTTATGCACTGAATATGTCAGTCTGCCAATACTCCCTGGTAAGGACTCTGGACTGAGGAGGAATAGTCAAGTATTGGTTGAATGGCAGTTTTCTGAATTACCTCATTTTTGGGCTTGATGATAGGTGATCAAAGCCCGGTGAAGGATGTGGTTCAGTTTTTCCACTCTGGGATGGTACTGGGTGATGAAGGGACACTCCTTTGTTGCTAGTTCTTGGGGGAGTACTCACATGGAATAGTTTGGCTACTAGTGCTTCATGTTCTGTGATGGACACAGGAGATGATCCAGAAGCGTCCTGTGAGGGCGCAAGAAGGAGCTCTGCTGGGCTTTTACAGTGGCAGACATGGACTTGTAAGAAACTAGGAAAGTATTTAGCATTGGAGCACTTAGCAAATCATAAGATTTTAAACATTTGCATCTCAAAAGCACATACAAATCATTCTGCCAGTCCATTTGAGGCTGAATGGAAAGGGGATGTGGTAAGGTGTTTACTTACATTGTTAGTGCAAAACCTTTTGAAATTGGATGACATATGGGAAGTGGGAGAAGGAGTCCACAACAATTAAGTGTATGGACACCAAGAGAGGGCCTGTGAAGTTGGTCTCAAGGCTTTTATCAGCACTATGATGTTGGAGGGAGTATGGCACCACCAGCACCTGGCACTGATTTTCTTCTGCTACGAGCAGCTCAATTTGCTTAACCTGAAGTTGGTATGAAAAATGAACAAAATTAATAGAGACCAGGTGATTCTGCATTGCAGAGCGTGGTAGACCAGCCCAGCTGGACGTATTGCAAGCCTATTGAAGCAGCTGGTCATTCTTAGATGCTGTCACAACTTCCCAGGAATTGAGGAGGACATCATCAAGCAATTGCTCCGGGGCTCTCGAACTGGAAACAAACTCAAATTCAGGTTTGGGATCTTCTGGATTGTGACGAAGTGCCTCAGAGTTAGAACGATGAGAGTAAATGTGATAATGAATGAAATATTAAAAATTGTCAAATATAGAGCCTATTAATGAAGCAATATGATTACATTCTTTCAATATTGCCCTAGGTCCAAAAAGTGACAAGAGTGCTTAATGGTCGCTAATAGGATGAAATTTGTGACCATACAAAAAATGTGAAATTTATGGACACCATAAATAATTACCAGTGCTTCCTTTTTCATCTGCGAATAATGTTCTTGAGCTGGTGTAAGCATCTTTGACATAAACAACTCTTTTTTTTATGAAAGAGAACAGGCCTGATGTCATGTGGAGGTGCATATGTTGCCAACACCAAACGACAAATGAGGCTGGTAAGTCACATGACAGTGTGCTCATTGGAGGGCTGATTTTAAGTTATGAAAAGCCCTATGCCACTCTTCAGAGCATTGAAAAGGGACTCCATTTTTACAGAGATGATTTAGCAAGCAGCTGTGGAGGCTGCCTGGAGAATAATTTGTGCATAGTAATTCATTTTTCTTAGGAATACTTGAAGATCCTTAATGGTTTTACACACAGCATATTCCAAATGGCCTTTGCATATTTTGTGGTGTGCTGTAGGCCCTCTTCACCGAGGAAGTAACCTAAATAAGTGACCACTGGTTGAAGAAAAACACATTAGGAAAAGTACACCTAAAGACCTCTCTGTGCAAGGATTGCAAAAACATGATATAGATTGTGTAAATTTCCTTCTGTTGTATGACTAGTGACAAAGATATTGTCAAGATAATTGATGTGACATGGAATCCCTGCTATTGTCTGTTCAAGAAACCTCTCAAATGTAGGCCTGAAAATCCACTGCTTTACCTAACACCTGTTCAGTCAGTGATGCAGATGCAAATGAATTGTTTTAATGACAGCATAGGGTGCTAATTAATTGACGGTGTGCACATCATATTCCAGAGGTGGAATACGCCTCAAGACCAAAATACTCTTGACCAAAGGATCAGCTACAACTGAAAATGACAATGTACGAACAAAACATCTGATTATAAGTCATCACTAATTGCTCTTGACCTAAGAGTGGACCCAGTACTTGATTTGTAGCAGTACACATCTGTATGCAGTACTGGTATGTCTGAGGAAAAAAATCAGAACCACAGATTTTGAGATATGATATGAAAGAACTTTTTCTGAAGTTGCAATGACATAAAACAAATGTTGTATTCACATTTTTAAAATGCTCAGAAAAGCAGCAAAATAACATTTTAAGAAGTCAAAAACACCTGGAAGGTCCCAGTACCATAACCTTCTTTTTTACAAATCAAGCTCTGCATACACCAGTGACTTTGATTCCATCTTGCTGAGCAAGGGAGCGCTCACACTAAAATGCATAGACTGCTTTATGGTTGAGACCAATGCACCAGTAGTGAAAGGGTGGTCACTGGAATGTCCTGCACTGTTGCATGTAACAAAACTGTATGCAGAACCAGCACATTATCAGTGACTAAAATGTTATTAGTTTGTATCAACTGGGGCTGATGCCAGGTGTCCATCATTCTACAGTATACTTCTGCAGTGTGACCTTTATGCAAAAACATAAAACACTCGTCTTCATAATGTGGATGTACCCATCTGGAACGCAAGGAAAAACAATCTGGACAACTTGGAACCAAAGTATGTTGCTGCAAATGATGGAACTAGCCTTGGATTGCAGAAAATGAGGCCAAGTGACTGCTGTGGAACGCATGTTTGTCATTAGAGAATCTATGATAGCAACCAACTGCACTGTATCACTACAGTCTGCTGAAAAATTTCAAAGCGTATCAGACAGGGAATGGTCAGTTTGTTTTTAGGCTTGGGTGCGGACATTCTTATCTGGGGATAAGTAGATCATTACAGCAAGTATTAAACTTCTTATGTATGATTTACTACGCTCACATGAGAATTTACATTTTCAACTTAACTTCTGGGAATCTGCACTCCAAGATACGTAACTGACTGTGTTTGACTTTCAGTATTGTAAGAATTGTAGTGTTGCTGGTATCACATGCATTTTGTTGGAAAAATGATGAGATAATAAAGAGAACATTTCAGACAATGGTAACACAGATATTCTGGAGAAGGGGGCTAGCTTTGGAAGTAAGTAAGATGATTGTGGATTTGTGGATGACAAAAAGGCCCATTGGAGGTCTGGCTGTTTGATATCACTTGCCAAGAAGGGCAGTGCAAGACATTTTTGATATGTTTCCTAATCTTGTTCAGTGGCTGAAATGGCAGTATGGCTGACAGCACCTGTACTGAAACAGCATTGAAAAATTAAGTGCTTGATCATTTCCTGGTACTAGTTAAGTTGCTACTGCCACTGGTTGAGAAATGTAGTATCCATAGCAGTGCTTGATGAACTGTGGCCACCTCATTGCTATGCACAGGTTTAGTAAGCCTGGTAATAAACGAAGTTCCATTAAGCTTTGCAGAAGTAGAAACCATGCATTTATAGTTCATAACGCTACATACACAGTGAAGAGTTGTGACAGTTGGAGTCTAGCGATAGAGGAAAGTCAGATAACAGCAACTGAGGAAGAGACTGACACTGAGTGGCCTTATGTTTGCCTGCTACAGAAATTCAGTCAACCAGCCAGCAATATTGACAGTGTCCATCTGTAGGCATCTTCACTGGACATGGACAATGTTTCACATAGTGATATGTTTGTATTTTCCTTTTGTAAATCCATCGGGGCTACTAATGTTGCTTCATCTAAGTCCTGCCATACACAAATTATTTGCATACGTGTCTTAGCTTTTATAATGAAGAAAAAACTGAAGCTAAACTTTGATTACCATTTCAATTAAGTTAATTGTAAAATTACAATTTGGATCAGAAAGTATATGTAATACAGTCCAGTTGAATTATATTTTAAGTGGATTAAAAGTTAGTATTGCTACAGAAGTAAAAACTGTTACATCTGAATTTTTATGGAACAAAGATATTCAAAAGTAGGATATATGTTGGACATGAATTATAACTTTAATGTAAAATTATTTTATTTCAGATTTTGTCACAAAATGCTGTTGAACAGGTGAAAGATGAAGTCAGAATCCAGTCAATTTGTGGACACCACCCATTTATTGTAAACTGTCCATATTTCTGGCAGAATCGAAAACGGCTGTTCATTGGTTTGTGTTAAGCATTCAGTTGTGATTCATAATTTTTCTAAGAATAATTTACAACATATGTATTCCATAATTCGAATTTGTTGAAGAGAATTTAAATGAAGATTGTTTTGAAATCTGTTTACAGTTACGGATTATATTGCCGGTGGAGAATTATTACGGATATGTCAAGATTATGGACCCTTACCAGAAGAACTTGTGAAGGTGTATGTTGCAGAAATTGCTCTGGCTTTAGGTAATTACCATACATTCATTTGCCAAACAATTAGAAATTAACAGTGTAGATTGATAATAACAAAAGGTTTTCAAGGACACCCCTGTGCTTTTAATATTTTGTACTATTTACAGTTGTAGAAAATCTGGCAGCATGTTTTTCAGTTTTTGAATACCAGGCACTAAGTTCATGAAATGATTTTAGCGATAGTATAACTGCCGATGTGTATGCAATACGTTGTTTGATATTTAATTAAGACTGCTAACTATAATTTTTTCTTTCTTCAAGTAATGTCCATTAACAAAGTTACCTAAATATGTGCATGACTGCAGTTTGTTTTCAGTCAGTGACAATCATTACACTATGTGCATTATCACTTTCTGTATAATCTTCTCTGTTTCCCATAGGTAAGTGATGGGCAAGTTATATATTAATAATAAATGCAATTCCTAGATTATAAATATTTTTTACATATTCTAATGTGATGTGCTACTGGAAAAGTATTACTTATATTTTCAGATTTCCTTCACAATGCTGGTATTATATATCGTGATCTGAAGCTTGAAAATCTGTTACTGGATGAGGAAGGCCATTTAAAGTTGATAGACTTTGGACTAGCAAAATGGCTGAAATATGGATCTCGCACTACAACCATTTGTGGCACTATTCAGTACATGGGTAGGTTTCCTGTTATTCTTATTTTCTTCTGATGTATTAATCCTTCTTCTTCTTCTTCTTCTCCTCCTTCTCCACCTCAGCATTTGTATCACAATGTAGCAGGGTTCGCTCTTTGACTCTATTTTGACACAATCGTGTGCTTGGGCAGGATGGGGGTTGACTATTTTGAGGAGTGATTGAGGGATCTAGTTAATATTCCCTTGGTCTCCCAGTAGGTCACTGACTACCTATATTGACTTTCAACAAAAACTTTTGTTTTGCTTTTGTGTTTGGGTGTGCTCGAATTGCGTGTCCGTGCCACCAAAGATGGCTGTTCTTCATCTTCTTGAAGATACGCCTATGTATTTTTCCATTGGTCACATGATCATGAAGTGTCAGACCAGATGTACATCAAAGAATTTTGGTTTCCCTTACAGAAAATTGTTGCTCTACTTATTCATCTTTTGGATTTGCAGCTCCTTGTGTTTACCATGTTTGCAGTTAAAATTGTAGGATGTGAGGTCTGCCAGTTATGCAAAACATCATTTTTTTCAAGTACCCAAACATGTTTCAGCGCTACTGTGCCATCATCAGAGGGTTTCCATTGTATTTAACCTTTACACTTGGTGTGCATGATTTTTCAGGACCACTTGTTTATTATTTATTACAGGTAGCTTGTCATGTTTTCGTGTGGCAAGCCCTTTTATTCACAGCATCATGGTGAGGTGTTATGATGCACACATAAATATAACAAATAAGCACTTTGCACTTCTCCAGAAAACAGTGTAATTGTGGTTGTTGTTTTTGCCAGAGGTATAGGCCGATATGAACAATGCCCATCATTGTAACCTTTCTGCTGTCCTGTCTGGAAGGCTAGAACACAGTTCAAACAATGTGAGTAATGGGTTGTGGTCAGTGAGCAACTGGAATTTGATGCCATACAGATAGGTATCAAATTTCTTAACTGCATAAACGATGGACAATGCCTGCTCAGAGCCATTCGCTTCCTTGTGAGCTGCCCCAACACTATGCTGCAAGACATCTGTGGTAAGAAGAAAAAGCTTCCATGATGGAAACAGGGCAAGACATGATACTGATTGGAGGGCTTATTTACTTATGGAAAAAGCTGTCACAGACTTTGGGGACCACTGAAATAGAACCCCTATTTTCCGCAGTGCATTGAGTGGTTAGACAGTTTTGTGACACCGGGGATAAAATGGCCATAGTAGCTAATTTTTCCCATAATGGATTGCAGTTCCTTTTGAGTCTGGACCTGTGCATGTTTGCAATAGCTCGGACATGATGCTTGGTAGGATGGATGACCAGCTTGCTGATTATAAAGCCAAACACTCAACAGACTGTTGGAAAAATTTACACTTTTGGAGGCTACATTTTAGGCCAGCCTTGGTTAACCAAGCAAACAAAGATTACAAGTTCTGAAGGTTCTGGTTGATATCCGCATCACTACGATGTCACTCCACTAATTGCCACATCAAAGAGTATCCTGTATCAGATTCTCCAAGTAATGCTGGAAGACTGCTGCAGTGCTGAAAATACCAAAGGGCAGCCTGTTTTACTTGTGGAGGCGAAAGGGTGTATTGAGCACCAACAGATCCTGAAATTTTGGATGTAGTGGTAACTGTAAGTATGCCTCTGACAAATGAAGCTTAGTACAGAAGACACCATTTTCTGTCTTGGAAAACAGATCTGCTGGGTGGTAAATTTGAAAGGTATCGATGATGAACTGGGTGTTAATGGTGCCACGTAATTGGAGAGAAAGCCATACTTTTTTTCTCTCTCCTGCCCCCCCCCCCTCTCTTTTGCAAGGGGACAAGCCCGTTGGCTTGACGAGATAGGGTTAATCACCTCAAGGGCCTTCAATCTGTCCAATGCTGTCCTAACCACATCCCACAGGATGTGTGGGCTCGGGAGCACTCACGAGAAGTGAGGCACAGACTATGGTTTTAATTGAGTTTTTACTGTTACATCCATAGCCCATCCTAACCCAGGAGTAAACAAGTAAACAGATCGGAATGAAGTAGTTAAGCCTTCAATGCCATGAAATGGAATTGCTGTGGAAGCCAAACACACCTTCTTTGAAATGGAAAAACCAAATTGTTTGAATGCACCTAACTAAAGTATATTTTCCACATTACCAGAAGTAACAGACGAAAAGGGAAGTTTCTTGGAAACATTTTTATAGGAGACTTGTGTAGCAAAACACCTTTCATGTTCTTGTCAAGGCCACTATATGCTGCCAAAATCCATGATTTTTGGCAAGAACTTCCTGTTGCAACATACGTTCCAAGTTCAAGTGGACACTTCACTCAGCAACCGCCATATCCAAGAGAACAGGGTTCTGTATTGAGCGTCCTCTTCTTCCTGGTGACCATGAATGGTGTAGTGGTGGCTGTGGGATATTTGGCATTGTCTTTCTTATATGCTGACAATTTTTTATTTTATTATTGCTCCTGTAGTATGGTTGTTGCTGAGCATCACCTACAGGGTGCCATACGAAAGGCGCAGTAATGGGCTCTCACCCATGGCTTTTGGTTTTCAGCCACAAAGACTCAAGTCATGCACTTCTGTCATCATTGTACTGCCCACCCACATCCAGAGCTTTACCTAGATGATCAATTAGTTCTTGTAGTTGAGATGCACCACTTTCTGGGACTAGCTTTGATTCCCAGCTGATGTAGGTTCCCTACCTTTGCTAATTTAAGCGCAAGTGCTGGCGACACCACATTATACTTCACTGCCTCAGTATTATTAGTTGGGGTGTAGCTCATTTTACCCGTCTGCATCTCTACAAAGCCCTTATTCAGTCCTGTGTTGACTATGGGAGTCTTGCATATAGTTCTGCATCATCCTCAGCATTGTGGATATTGGATTCCATTCATCAATCTTAGATCTGACTTGTGACATGAGCTTTTCGAACTAGCACTACTAGTTGAGGCTGGAGTCCCTCCATTATGTCAGGCGCGAACAACAGCTGCTGAATTATTCTATACACATTCATAGCTCCCCAGAACATCCCAAATACCATGTCCTTTTCCCTGTAAAGGAGCCCCACCTCTCACAGCAGCGACCCAGAACTGGGTTTATAATTGCTGCACACCTCAAGTGTGTCTGTTCGGAACCACAACTTCCTCCACTGTCGCCTCTGCTCAAGGAGACATCACATTTGCCCCATGGCTTGTGTCCCAACCTCGGATTTTCCTCAAAGTCTCCTTTGGTCCAAAAAGCTCTGTTGACCAAACACAAAGTACCTCTAGATGATCCTGGCAAGCCTCGTATGCAGTGCTGGAAAAGTGTAGCTGGCTGGGTCACATGCGCCGACAATGTGGGTTGGAAATCACATGAAGATATGCAATATCCTTTTGGCAACATTTTGATAGCATGGGCGCTAATACCAGGGTCAATGTGCTCTCTATGTTGTTGTCAGCATATTCCATAACCAGCTCATTGTTTATGTCTGCTGGCTGTACACCTGCCTTGGCAATGCCCTCACTGTTGTTGTCATCTGTCTCCAGAACTAGTTTTTTCCAGCCGTGATGCAGTGCCACTGAACAATGCAGACGTCAGATGATGGTCACGTAGGTTGAATATGCCTCACATGCAGCAACTGCAGATAGGGCAGTATGTTATCAATGGAATTCACATGTCCATCGTAATATGTGTCAAACTATGTAGACACCTATTACAGTTATCTAGCATCAAGCCAACACTGTGGAGAAAGTAACACAGTTTATTACAGCCAGTATCAGAATATAGCAGTCATCTCATGCACTGATCACTTTGCATAGTCCTGTGGCTACTGATAACTGGCTGTTCACCTGCATCAATAGCAGCATGCTCTGAATGAACCAACATATCACACATGGTAATCCTATTGCCCAGAGACTGATTATTCTGCCCTGTTTGAACTCATTAACATAGTGATAGTGTGTCTTTATGTGCATGGAACCATACTGTTATTTACTTTTATGCCTCCTTTATTGGCCCTTCAACTGAACTTGATGTAACATTGAATTTCCTGGTCACACGAAAGAGGGTGCTTATAAACTTCTGTGCACATCATCTCTGCAGTGATTGTCACTTACTGTTGCGGGAGGATGACAGTTCAATCCCGCGTCCAGCCATCCTGATTTAGGTTTTCCATGATTTCCCTAATTGTTCCAGGGAAATGCTGGGATGGTTCTTTTGAAAGGGCATGGCCGACTTCCTTCCCCGTCCTTCCCTAATCCGATGAGACAGATGACCTTGCTGTCTGGTCTCCTGCCCCAAACAACCCAACCCAACCCATTTACTCTTGATGCACTGCACTACACAGCCTTTAAGTTTGCATTATTCAGAGGATTCTTCCTGGGTGTTGTAATGTTCACTGAAGTTGGTCTATTACGAGGGCAGTTCAATAAGTAATGTAACTCATTTTTTTTCTGGAAGAGGGGTTGTTTTATTCAGCATTGAAATACACCAGGTTATTCCCCAATCTTTTAGCTACACAACACTATTTTTCAACGTAATCTCCATTCAATGCTACGGCCTTACGCCACCTTGAAATGAGGGCCTGTATGCCTGTACGGTACCATTCCACTGGTCGATGTCGGAGCCAACGTCGTACTGCATCAATAACTTCTTCATCATCTGCGTAGTGCCTCCCACGGATTGCGTCCTTCATTGGGCCAAACATATGGAAATGCGACTGTGCGAGATCGGGGCTGTAGGGTGCATGAGGAAGAACAGTCCACTGAAGTTTTGTGAGCTCCTCTCGGGTGCGAAGACTTGTGTGAGGTCTTGCGTTGTCATGAAGAAGGAGAAGTTCGTTCAGATTTTTGTGCCTACGAACACGCTGAAGTCGTTTCTTCAATTTCTGAAGAGTAGCACAATACACTTCAGAGTTGATCGTTTGACCATGGGGAAGGACATCGAACAGAATAACCCCTTCAGTGTCCCAGAAGACTGTAACCATGACTTTACCGGCTGAGGGTACGGCTTTAAACTTTTTCTTGGTAGGGGAGTGGGTGTGGCGCCACTCCATTGATTGCCGTTTTGTTTCAGGTTCGAAGTGATGAACCCATGTTTCATCGCCTGTAACAATCTTTGACAAGAAATTGTCACCCTCAGCCACATGACGAGCAAGCAATTCCGCACAGATGGTTCTCCTTTGCTCTTTATGGTGTTCGGTTAGACAACGAGGGACCCAGCGGGAACAAACCTTTGAATATCCCAACTGGTGAACAATTGTGACAGCACTACCAACAGAGATGTCAAGTTGAGCACTGAGTTGTTTGATGGTGATCCGTCGATCATCTCGAACGAGTGTGTTCGCATGCTCCGCCATTGCAGGAGTCACAGCTGTGCACGGCCGGCCCACACGCGGGAGATCAGACAGTCTTGCTTGACCTTGCGGCGATGATGACACACGCTTTGCCCAACGACTCACCATGCTTTTGTCCACTGCCAGATCACCGTAGACATTCTGCAAGTGCCTATGAATATCTGAGATGCCCTGGTTTTCCGCCAAAAGAAACTCGATCACTGCCCGTTGTTTGCAACGCACATCCGTTACAGACGCCATTTTAACAGCTCCGTACAGCGCTGCCACCTGTCGGAAGTCAATGAAACTATACGAGACGAAGCGGGAATGTTTGAAAATATTCCACAAGAAATTTCCGGTTTTTTCAACCAAAATTGGCCGAGAAAAAAAATGTGTTGCATTACTTATTGAACTGCCCTTGTACAAGAATTACATAACTTGTATGAAAATGAAGAGAGAGCCTCATGATACAGCCGTGCTGTTCCTTCTGTGTACAAAGGAAGCATTGACACCTTTATGAGCTTACTGATTATGTTCTGGTTTATCCCTTTGGACTGCATTTCCAAACACTTTGTTCATACAGTTACCCAGCTACATACTTTCACCCAGGACTGACTCGCAAAACCGTTATTATGATTGGTGATATTGATAAAGCAGATATTAACTGTTTGTAGGACTTTGTATTATCATTTGGTATATATTTTTTGCTTGTATCTTAGTACTAACAACTTTCATTTGCTCTTTTTTCTTTTTCATTACTGCTAATGCACATAGTAGCTTTAGGTTGTTCCGCTAAATGAAGGTCACACCTATGATGAGAATGCCATCACCTCACATGATCTTAGCACAGTTAGCAACACTCCACTGAGCGAGGTGGCGTGCTGGTATGACAATGAACTTTTATTCGAAAGGATGGCAACTCAAATCACTGTCTGGCCATTGAATTTCAATGTTCTGTTATTTCCCTAAACTGTTTTAAACAAATTCTTATACTGTGACTTTCAAAGAGCATTGATGGTTTCTCCTCTCCTATTCTTCTCTAAACTGAGCTCATGCTCTGTCTTAAATGATCTTATTGTTGACATGATATTAAACCTTGATCTTCCTTCCTTCCTGTTTTTGCATCATTACTGATGGTACAAGAAATAGCTTAAAGATGTTTAAATATTTTTTTATTTTCTGTATCTTGATAAAATGTGGATAAAATTTGCTTTGTTTTCATTTCTATGTTAACTTTAAAGCTTTTGTATTGTCTAGGAGAAAGCAGCTCCTTGTAAAAAATAGTGTATAAAATGCTTATTTGAACCATCAGCTGTTTTTATTTTAACCCCAAATATCTACTGGTTTCAAACTTGGACCATCTTCACGGATGCTATCCAAAGATACAAAAAATTATTGGTAGCTTTGGATAGCATTAATGAGGGTGGTCCAAGACCAAAACCTATAGATATTTGGGTTTAAAATAACAAAAGGTGATGGTTTAGATTGTATTTCATACATTACTTAATGGCTGTTGACAGTCACCTTCCAAAATGTGTAAGAAATAGTGCAGTAATTAGTTTCATTGTAATGTCATGTAAATTTGTAGTCATTGCAAATATGTCTATCTGTATGTTTTGCTTTCAGGAACTGTTGATTTGGTATCTGTGTGTTGTACTTCATTTTGAATTGATCATGTCATACTTTCTTTTTCTTTCTCCAGCTCCTGACATAGTTAGTATGGAACCCTATGGTCATGCTGTGGATTGGTGGTCCCTGGGTGTGATAATGTGCTGTTTACTCACCGGAGAGGTAGGATTGTTGAAACACACACTACTTCTGCAATATCTAATTAAAAAATGAATAGGTGAACATTGTTTTATCTGATACTAACATTAGCTATGTTCAGATTGTGTATTGTTTCTTGATATTGTGTGTCGTAGGCAAATTTCTCAACAGTGCTTTGTTAGGAACATCATAACACAGCTTGCCCAAGTCTTCAAGGGTGTGCTGAAAAGTTGATCATCCTCCATACAGTCACAACTCATCCCCATCTTGTTTTCATCTGTTTTAAAACCTAAAGAAACCTTTGATGACTTCCCTTAGTTAGTGATGAAGCAGTGCAAGTAGAGGTGAGATTGTGGCTCCGTCAACAAAGGCAAACATTCTACGGCAACGATATTGACAGACTGATCTCTCGTTGGGAGAAATGTGTTCATAGCCAGAGTGATTAGGTTGAGAAACAAACATGTAGATATAAATAATAAAGATGTAAAATATTAATAACGCTTGTTCAGTTTAAAATGCATTAAGAGTTTTCATATAAAAACTCAGAGGCATTACTTTCCAGCATACCCCATAAGAAAGTTGGGAATTTAGGCATTTACTCTGAAAATATGAATACATCTATGTGTCAGCACCTGAGTGACAGTTACATGCTAGTCATCATGCAAAAGTTGACATACAGCAAGGCAAGATAATATCAGAATTACGTGGAAAATATATTTTTTATTTATGTATTTACATGTCAAGTTCCATAGGACCAAATTGAAGAATAAATCTCCAAGGTCATGGACAATGTCGATACATGAAATGACAACATAGAAGTAATAACAGATAAAAATAAAATCTTTATGAACCCAAAAAAAGTCAATCCATAAGTTTAAGTAAATGCAATCATCAATACAACAAGAATCAGCTTAATTTTTGAAGAAACTCTTCAACAGTCTAGAAAGAGTGACCCATGAGGAAACTCTTCAGTTTCAATTTGAAAGTGCGTGGATTACTGCTAAGATTTTTGAATTCAAGTTGTAGCTTATCGAAAATGGTTGCAGCAGTCTACTGCACGCCTTTCTGCACAAGAGTTAAGGAAGTCCGATCCAAATGCAGGTTTGATTTCTCCCAAGTATTAACTGAGTGAAAGTTGCTTATTCTTGGGAATAAACTAATATTTTTAACAAGAAATGACAGAGATATATATATATATGGAATGAAGCCATATATATATATATATATATATATATATATATATATATATATATATATATATATATATATATATATATATATATATATATATATATATATATATATATATATATATATATATATAATGGAAGGAAACATTCCACGTGGGAAAAATTATATATAAAAACAAAGATGAGGTGACTTACCGAACAAAAACGCTGGCAGGTCGATAGACACACAAACAAACACAAACATACACACAAAATTCAAGCTTTCGCAACAAATTGTTGCCTCATCAGGAAAGAGGGAAGGAGAGGGGAAGACGAAAGGAAGTGGGTTTTAAAGGAGAGGGTAAGGAGTCATTCCAATCCCGGGAGCGGAAAGACTTACCTTAGGGGGAAAAAAGGACAGGTATACACTCGCACACACGCACATATCCATCCACACATACAGACACAAGCAGACATCAAAAAACAATGTCTGCTTGTGTCTGTATGTGTGGATGGATATGTGCGTGTGTGCGAGTGTATACCTGTCCTTTTTTCCCCCTAAGGTAAGTCTTTCCGCTCCCGGGATTGGAATGACTCCTTACCCTCTCCTTTAAAACCCACTTCCTTTCGTCTTCCCCTCTCCTTCCCTCTTTCCTGATGAGGGAACAATTTGTTGCGAAAGCTTGAATTTTGTGTGTATGTTTGTGTTTGTTTGTGTGTCTATCGACCTGCCAGCGTTTTTGTTCGGTAAGTCACCTCATCTTTGTTTTTATATATATATATATATATCCTTTTAGAATGAGAAGAGTTACCCTAAAATACAGGGTGTTACAAAAAGGTACAGCCAAACTTTCAGGAAACATTCCTCACACACAAAGAAAGAAAATATGTTATGGGGACATGTGTCTGGAAACGCTTACTTTCCATGTTAGAGCTCATTTTATTACTTCTCTTTAAATCGCATTAATCATGGAATGAAACACACAGCAACAGAACGTACCAGCGTGACTTCAAACACTTTGTTACAGGAAATGTTCAAAATGTCCTCCGTTAGCGAGGATACATGCATCCACCCTCCGTCGCATGGAATCCCTGATGTGCTGATTCCGCCCTGGAGAATGGCGTATTGTATCACAGCCGTCCACAACATGAGCACGAAGAGTCTCTACATTTGGTACCGGGGTTGCGTAGACAAGAGCTTTCAAATGCCCCCATAAATGAAAGTCAAGAGGGTTGAGGTCAGGAGAGCGTGGAGGCCATGGAATTGGTCTGCCTCTACCAATCCATCGGTCACCGAATCTGTTGTTGAGAAGCGTACGAACACTTCAACTGAAATGTGCAGGAGCTCCATCGTGCATGAACCACATGTGGTGTCATACTTGTAAAGGCACATGTTCTATCAACACAGCTAGAGTATCCCGTATGAAATTATGATAACGTTCTCCATTGAGCGTAGGTGGAAGAACGTGGGGCCCAATCAAGACATCACCAACAATGCCTGCCCAAATGTTCACAGAAAATCTGTGTTGATGACGTGATTGCACAATTGCGTGAGAATTCTCGTCAGCCCACACATGCTGATTGTGAAAATTTACAATTTGATTACGTTGGAATGAAGCCTCATCTGTAAAGAGAACATTTGTGCTGAAAGGAGGATTGACACATTGTTGGATGAGCCATTCGCAGAAGTGTACCCGTTGAGGCCAATCAGTTGCTGATAGTGCCTGCACACGCTGTACATGGTACGGAAACAATTGGTTCTCCCGTAGCACTCTCCATACAGTGACGTGGTCAGCGTTACCTTGTACAGCAGCAACTTCTCTGACGCTGACATTAGGGTTCTCATCAACTGCACGAAGAATTGCCTCGTCCATTGCTGGTGTCCTCGTCGTTCTAGGTCTTCCCCAGTCACGAGTCATAGGCTGGAATGTTCCGTGCTCCCTAAGACGCCGATCAATTGCTTCGAACGTTTTCCTGTCGGGACACCTTCATTCTGGAAATCTGTCTCGATACAAATGTACGGCACCACGGCTATTGCCCTGTGCTAATCCATACATCAAATGGGCATCTGCCAACTCTGCATTTGTAAACATTGCACTGACTACAAAACCATATTCGTGATGAACACTAACCTGTTGATGCTACGTACTGATGTGTTTGATGCTAGTACTGTAGAGCAATGAGTCGCATGTCAACACAAGCATCGAAGTCAACATTACCTTCCTTCAATTGGGCCAACTGGTGGTGAATCGAGGAAGTACAGTACATACTGACGAAACTAAAATGAGCTCTAACATGGAAATTAAGCATTTCCAGACACATGTCCACATAACATCTTTTCTTTATTTGTGTGTGAGGAATGTTTCCTGAAAGTTTGGCCGTACCTTTTTGTAACACCCTGTATAATACCATATAACATAGGTGAATGAAAATAAGCAAAGTAGACTAATTTTCGTGTTGAATGATCTCTCACTTCAGATACCTTTCGAATAGTAAAAAAGGCACCATTAAGTCTTTGAACAAGATCCTGAACAAGGGCTTTCCATGACAGTTTACTATCCATCTGAACACCTAGAAATTTGAACTGTTCAGTTTCACTAACCATATGCCCATTCTGTGACATTAAAACGTCAGGTTTTGTTGAATTGTGTGTCAGAAACTGTAAAAACTGAATCTTACTGTGATTTAGCATTAGTTTATTTTCTACAGGCCATGAACTTAGGTCATGAACTGCACTATTAGAAACCAATCCAATATTAACTCAAGAAAATACTAGACAGCTTTGGAAATTCAGCTGATAATCTCTCTCATTACAATCACGTAACAATTTGGCAGTCTTTCACCTCATCCTCAATTCATGTTTCCTCCCAAAGGCACTTAAAGAATATGTCAACATTGTCTTGTTTTATGGCAATAAATTGCAATATTCCTGGACTGAATAAACATAAAACTGGAGCCAAAAATCTTAAACTGAAAAGATAAAAAGAAGACTAGCCAGTTAGTTAACTTCATAGCCATTACTCTCCTACACATGTCCAAAACAAATTATTGGCCAGCATATCTAAAAATGTAATCACTAAAATATTAGTTTACATGGAATAGTGATCAATTACAATAAAATATAATCAGTCTCAAAAAAACTGTGAGACGCATTTCAGATCTGTCTACCTACCAAAAGACATGAAATGTATATGAATTATGTCCTGAAATGTAAAGACTGGCAGTTTTCCAGATTAATATAATACATGAAAATACCAAATCACTTGTTCTTGATTGCACACTCAAAATAAAAATACTAGCCATAAAAGTATAAATACACTCCTGGAAATGGAAAAAAGAACACATTGACACCGGTGTGTCAGACCCACCATACTTGCTCCGGACACTGCGAGAGGGCTGTACAAGCAATGATCACACGCACGGCACAGCGGACACACCAGGAACCGCGGTGTTGGCCGTCGAATGGCGCTAGCTGCGCAGCATTTATGCACCGCCGCCGTCAGTGTCAGCCAGTTTGCCGTGGCATACGGAGCTCCATCGCAGTCTTTAACACTGGTAGCATGCCGCGACAGCGTGGACGTGAACCGTATGTGCAGTTGACGGACTTTGAGCGAGGGCATATAGTGGGCATGCGGGAGGCCAGGTGGACGTACCGCCGAATTGCTCAACACGTGGGGTGTGAGGTCTCCACAGTACATCGATGTTGTTGCCAGTGGTCGGCGGAAGGTGCACGTGCCCGTCGACCTGGGACCGGACCGCAGCGACGCACGGATGCACGCCAAGACCGTAGGATCCTACGCAGTGCCGTAGGGGACCGCACCGCCACTTCCCAGCAAATTAGGGACACTGTTGCTCCTGGGGTATCGGCGAGGACCATTCGCAACCGTCTCCATGAAGCTGGGCTACGGTGCCGCACACCGTTAGGCCGTCTTCCGCTCACGCCCCAACATCGTGCAGCCCGCCTCCAGTGGTGTCGCGACAGGCGTGAATGGAGGGACGAATGGAAACGTGTCGTCTTCAGCGATGAGAGTCGCTTCTGCCTTGGTGCCAATGATGGTCGTATGCGTGTTTGGTGCCGTGCAGGTGAGCGCCACAATCAGGACTGCATACGACCGAGGCACACAGGGCCAACACCCGGCATCATGGTGTGGGGAGCGATCTCCTACACTGGCCGTACACCACTGGTGATCGTCGAGGGGACACTGAATAGTGCACGGTACATCCAAACCGTCATCGAACCCATCGTTCTACCATTCCTAGACCGGCAAGGGAACTTGCTGTTCCAACAGGACAATGCACGTCCGCATGTATCCCGTGCCACCCAACGTGCTCTAGAAGGTGTAAGTCAACTACCCTGGCCAGCAAGATCTCCGGATCTGTCCCCCATTGAGCATGTTTGGGACTGGATGAAGCGTCGTCTCACGTGGTCTGCACGTCCAGCACGAACGCTGGTCCAACTGAGGCGCCAGGTGGAAATGGCATGGCAAGCCGTTCCACAGGACTACATCCAGCATCTCTACGATCGTCTCCATGGGAGAATAGCAGCCTGCATTGCTGCGAAAGGTGGATATACACTGTACTAGTGCCGACATTGTGCATGCTCTGTTGCCTGTGTCTATGTGCCTGTGGCTCTGTCAGTGTGATCATGTGATGTATCTGACCCCAGGAATGTGTCAATAAAGTTTCCCCTTCCTGGGACAATGAATTCACGGTGTTCTTATTTCAATTTCCAGGAGTGTCCTTTAGGATTAAAGGCGACCACTCACCAAAAGAAGAAGCAATGAGTGGTTGGTAGGCACAAACAAAAGAAGGAAAACTCTTTTGTGTGCACCTATCGATGAGTCAATGCATCTTCTTTCCAGTGGAAGGTCTCCTTCAATCCTAAAGTATTTTACATTCTACTAGACCCTTCCTACAAAATTTAACTGTAAGATTAGGTATCCAAATGATGCTAGATATAGAAACCAAACAGATCAATGTGAAATTGTATCTTGAATTGTTGGAGAAGATTTTTACCAGAGAATGTCAGAATTTCATTACTATTCCTCTGGCTCAAGTATTTGAATTGGTGGGAAATATCTATTTTACTGCATCCTGTGTTTTCATTTTCAAACACTTACTATTTCCATTCACTAGAGGGTCTATTCCCTGCAAAACTGCTAGGAAACACCTTCTCATCACTTTGACTTTCTTTATTCAGGAGTCCACACAGAGTGTGTACACACCACTTCTACAATGCAATACTGGACAAAGAAGAAATGTGCTAGAACAGGAGGTATTGAAAGATTAACTGAGGTGAGGTAACTCTATAGTTGGCCAATCCTTCTAATCCAGATGAGCCAAATGCAGATTTATTCTGTCCATACAGTCACCCAGATATGCCAGGTTCCCCTCTCACTGCACCTGGTCTGTGCCTATTCTCTGTCCCACCATCATCCAAGAACAGATTGCATGAGATCGGACATGTTCCCTGCATCTCATTACCCTCCACCTGCCTGCTTTTATTTGGAAAATGCATACTTCTGGAATTTTAATTTTGCTGTGACATAGAGTTTCAATAGCTGGCAAAGGTCACAGTAGTCTCACGCTTTTTCACCTAGTAAGGCTGGCCAGTTCCCTACTACTGCTTTTTTTTTTTGTTCACTTGAACTGACAGCCTTTCTGACTTCTTATTTCCTCTGGCTGTCTTCCTCATATCTTATTTGTTTTTCTTTTATGATAGTTGACGTTAGTTGTAGCTGAGAAGGTAAGTTCTGCTGATTACATCTGCCATGAGTGCTTTGATGTGGGCATTGAATATTTTGTGTTGATGTTTTATTAGTTTACATATCGTGATGACTACTTGATGACTATTTTACCATTATATTATTCATTGTGGATGATACAAAAAAAGATCAAAAACATTAAAAGAGTGATTGGGAGTGATAGTGTTTCTTGTAAGTTAATTTACTGAGAGAATCTCAGAAACCGAAACAGTGCCCCCAGGTGGAGTGTGCCTCACTCTTTCCAGTTACCAGGAAGAAACAGCAGCAGCATACTCTATTGGATAGAGGCAAGGGGCAAAGATATGCCTTCACGCAGTATTCTCTTTCTTTCTGTATGCAGAATGGATCTTGTACTTTGCTTTTAAGGTGCGTTTCACTCTACTTTGCCTTTCCTCAGATTTTACTTCATTATACTAACCCTACCTTGGACAGCTGCTTGAAAGCTGGCACCTGTTCTTGAAATTAGTGGGTGGCCACCTCTTGCTTCAGTTAGTCCACCACTAATATGAGTCTAATTGGCAAATTATCAACAGCCAAAAGGTTTATTTTGGACACTTACTAGTGCAGATGTGTAGGGTTATTCTACCCTCCTCTTTGCTTAACACATTCAAAAATGTGTCTTTAGCTACCACCATTAATGCACAGACCCAATACTCCATCAGTCTTTGAGCATATTTGTACTTCTCGTCTGGTGCACCAGTGAGATCACAGGAAAAATACCTTCTTTAATGACCTCTTACATATCTGTTTGTTGCCTGAAATCTTCCTGTGAGAATATGAGAATTGTTTGTGAATATTCTTCCTTTTCTGATAAGCAACCAACTTCCCTATGAGCACTGCCTTTCTGAGCCAGTGGCCAATCACATCAGTTTGCTTTCTACCAATTCTCCTTTTTTCTTCCTACTTGTGTCCTCTGCATTCTTATCAATGGATTGATCTACAGAGTTTCCATTTCAACTAGAAACTTCAACACCTTTTCAGTTGTGCATATGTCCATTACCCTCACCATTTCCTGAAATCTGGCCAGCAAACACTTAACAGTTGTTTGTACTAAATCTTGTTCATTGAATGAACACCCAGATACCACACTTTTTCTGCCAGTTGAAAATGCTACTTCTTTCATGTGTCAACTCTATTGTGGTACTGCTCCTATAGAAAAATACAATGATGGCAGTATTCTTGTTTCCTAGAGACCAGAAATGTTACTTGAATGTTGTTAGAAGTTACCCAAAACGACTACCTATTAATTTTGGTTACTGAATCAGATTCTGTACTGTCCAGCAGATTAAGCTCTAGTCACTTTAATGACCAGTTTCATAGAAATGATTTGGTTAAGAAATTACCTTGGGTGGAGCCTCTTCCCCTCTTGTCTCTTCCCTTTTTCTCCTCTCACTATTCCCATCCTGTCTTCTCCTCCCTCTTCCTCTTTTTATTACTCTCCCTTTCCCTTCATTCCCCCTTAACCACTTTTCTTTTATTTTCTTTCCCTCCTTCATTTCTTCTCCCTTTCTTCCACTAACCACTTATTTGGTAAAAAAAATTACTCTTGTAAATTTACTCCAATCTTAATATCATTTGGGTAAACATCTTGTGTGTGGTATCTCCCTGGCTTCCCTACTGAAACATTCAGTTGCTGACTGTTAAAAATAATACACACATCACATTTGGTGCTTGGTACTAATCCCATGGCCAAATATGCTGTGCAAAACCTAATATTGTACCTTTATAAGAGTGCTTGCAGTCTAGTAAATGCTAGCTTAGGGTTGCCAGCCTTGTTTTGTTCTGTGGGACAATGTTAAATATATATAAATCCCACTTGACTAATATGACTCATATAACACTCTGATTGAGAAAGAAAAAGCCATTCATTAAATCACTTGATTGGAAGATAAAATACTGCTTACTGTCTCTATTTAGATGCCTCTTAAGTGTTCCAAAAATGGCATTGAAATTTTCTGGGTAATAGGTACCTGCAGATATGCACATTTGAGTTCTTCCAAAATCGATAGAAGAGAGAACCAGAAGATGGCTAAATATTTTGTTCATTCAGGACTGTCATCATAATTTGAACCACTTTTGCATCGGTTTCACTGCTACTGCAAGCATGTATGTTTGGGGTGCCTGTGTGTGTGTGTGTGTGTGTGTGTGTGTGTGTGTGTGTGTGTGAGTCTGTGTTTTAGGTAGGTGGCTGCCTTCCCCATATTTTATGTGAATTTCCATCCAGGAATTTTAATTATAGTCTTTTTTAAGTGGGGAAGACAGAATGTCATCTAATATCTAACACAGTATGCAATGGAACTGTTGTGCACATCCGAGCCAAAATCAAGCGAGGCTGCCACCATCGACTATCAAGGCAAGGCAAATTTTCGAACTAGGAATCCCCTTCCAAATACTCCCAACTAGGAACCATTCTTCCTGATTTCCAGTTATTGAAGAGTGGAGTTCTACATCGAGACGGAGTGAATTTCAAACAGTCCATTCGATCCATCTTAGATTGAGAACTGTGAGGTGGGAGTGGGGGCAGGGGAGGGGGAGAGACGGGGGCGGAAGCAGGGCAGGCTGGTTCGTGGTTTGAAATCCCCGCAGCAGAGACACGTAGGCGCGTGTCGCCGGTGGCGCCAGCAGCTGTGACGCTCACAGGGCGGCGTTGACGACTGCGTCCCATGTGACGCACGAGCCGGAGGATGCGGCCCCGCGCTACGAATGCCGATGCCTGCGCGGAATTTCCGCTGCCGCTCTCGGAACTCTTTACGATCGCCCGTGGTCTCTACCGGCCTGCGTTGCCGCCTTTCTCGACTGCCAAGTTTCGCTATTTTACGCAGTGCGAGCGTTGACTCAACGAAACTAGTTGAAGCAGTAGAAAACAATCAACAAATTTCCCGAAAGAACCTTTGACAACCCGAGTGCTTCACATGTCCGGAGACTGTTCTAAATTATTCTTTCCATAAGGCTATAGCAGATTCCTTCATGCATCGATATCCAAGTCTGGGGAATAGGGTAAGAAGCAAGGAGATTTCTAAGGAAGATCTTTAGGTCGAAAAACGTATCAGCAGATGAGTTTACATTTTATTTGGGATCGAACGAGGAGTAATTGTATGAAAAGCCTGGAAAGATCTCAATCGCAGTTAAAAACAGAAGGCTAACTTTCGAAGGCACATTTAAAGAATGGAACCGAAAACGGCTGCAAATGAGATATTGAGTTGCGAGGAGAATGTAAAGACCCAAGTCCCAAGGGTGAAAGGAATTCATCGGGGTCTAGCGAACTGTGGCATCAGTAAAGAGGTTTTAGGAAAGAAAGAGAGGTTCAGAGTAAGAAGAGTGGGAATGGTGGATGTATCCGCCGATGAGAAAGCAAGAAAAATACAAGAATATTGTGGAAGAAAAGAGTGATCAAGAGTGAGTCACAGATTGAAAGAACATTGTCGAAAGAAAAAAAAAAATTCAGTAACAGAAGAATAATTGTAACCAGTAGATGGCTGAAACGATCAAATAAATATGTACTTAAGTTTATTTAAGGTCTCTCTTCTCTGCTGCAAGAGAGCCAGGCGCCATGAGATTTCACTGGTACCGCCGCAAGGAAACTCCACGTTAATTTTAAGGTTTCTACGGCGACGCCATAAAATCTTTGCAAATAAAAGCGGGAAGATGGACTTTCCAAGGATAAATGAGAGACGTCAGCGGGTCGTACGAGGATCGGTGTTAATATTTTTACAGAAACGATGAAAGAAAAACTTTTTTGGTACAAAAAGTTCGATTGTTACTCCAAATATTCACTTTAAAAATTTATGTTATATTTCATGTGTTATAACCAATGCTAGAAATATGGTTGTGGAACGTTTCAACAGCTTCTGTAAGTTGGTTCAAATGGCTCTGAGGACTATGGGACTTAACAGCTATGGTCATCAGTCCCCTAGAACTTAGAACTACTTAAACCTAACTAACCTAAGGACAGCACACAACACCCAGCCATCACGAGGCAGAGAAAATCCCTGACCCCGCCGGGAATCGAACCCGGGAACCCGGGCGTGGGAAGCGAGAACGCTACCGCACGACCACGAGATGCGGGCTCTTCTGTAAGTGCGCACGAATTTTTTTAAGATAAGGGAACAGAAATAAACAAATGGGCGATAAATGAAATGAATACAGCCAACGAGACTATAATTTCATAAATAACCCGTTGTTTGAAATGCTGTGTGGCAGCTGGCATTGTTATGATGAACGATGCGGTGTTTGCGGTTGTGTTTCTGGTTGCATCGGTGACCTGGGGCGAACGTATTATATGTAGTACACCATTCAGCATGAATTATCCCCCGAGTCCATAAAACAATGTTTTGCGTCATGTTCAGTGTAAGCACAGAAACAGATGATCATTTTCATGCAAGTACTTCGCGAGAGAGCCGCATTTGTTGGTTTTAATTTATCTTGGGTTGTTGTGGGAGGAGACCAGACAGCGAGGTCATCGGTCTCATCGGATTAGGGAAGGACGGGGAAGGAAGTCGGCCATGCCCTTTCAAAGGAACCATCCCAGCATTTGCCTGGTTCGATTTAGGGAAATCACGGAAAATATAAATCAGGATGGCCGGACGCGGGATTGAACCGTCGTCCTCCCGAATGCGAGTCCAGTGTGCTAACCACTGGGCCACCTCTCTCGGTGATTTATCTTGGAGCGCACAGACAGTTGACTGCTACGATTAGTGCACTTATGGTGTACTCGGCTTTCCAATGCGCCGTGCATATAATAACTGTACGATGAATTATGGGAAGTGACTTGTGAGTCAGATGTTGGTAGACGATGATATTGTTCGTTGATAATTTCCTTTGCTTCATAAATGAAGTGGGCAGGTAGTTTTTTTAACTGAGTTATTAGGTTCTAACCTAACCACAACGTTTGAAAATGTAACATATTCGTAAAAAAACAGCCACATATTTGAGACAGCCAAGACTGTAAATTTCATTACTGCTCGTTCGTTTTACTTTTAGCCTTTCGCCGTTGTCAGTTTTCGTTACTAATTCCGATACACACTGTATATAAATCTTGCACTTGTGTGTCCCTCTCAGCTTGTCGCCCCAAGCGGCCACTGCTAATTGTGACACGTCCTGTATAGGAATGTTACAGTTGTGCCTCTGGCACTCTAAGCGGCGGTTTGTTTCGCTAAATCTAGTCACAGCTTAGGAAATCGTGACGTATTCTGAATAAAGTTACATATTTGTGACAACCAAGATTATAAGATTGGACGATTGTCAATGGCTACCATACATTATCACCCGGCTGCCTATGACGACTGATATTGAAGAGCTAGGTACACTGTAAAAGCACTTTAGCAAATATATCTCCTGTTACGATATTGTATATGGATTTTGCATTTCCTCGGTCTAATATTTTAAGCGTTTCGTTACAATTGTTTATGAGCTTCGGCGAATCCTGCGAAATCCATCGGGAGCAGACGTTTTTCACAGCTAAATGTTCATGCTAAACTGAATGTCCTATCCTCTTCGGTATTTCGATGGATCCCCGTACTTCACGGTAAGACACATGGCGCTCCTCTTCCATCGTGGTGTGCATTTTGGTCGATCTTCACGAAATCTTGTGGTGACAGAGGAATGATCATGGCGAAATTTTGCAAATCAGTTGTAAACAGTCTCTTCTGAAGGTATTTGATTATGGATCAACGAAACTATTCGAGGCAATGTAGTTAAGCTTGTACGAAAATCGAAAAAATTAGCCATCGAAAAGATTCATGTGAAATTTCCATTTACGCTGTTTCATTAATCATTCACCGTAAACAAACTATGGACAAGGTTTTTGGCTGTCATAATTTTAATAATAACTAATGGCATATTTAGAAACACTAGTAATTTCACATTTCAATAGCACACTCTAATGGTCATTTTTAAAACTGAAAAAGCGTCGCTCGTGCTCACCATGGATTCTATCCTTGATAACACATAATTTTTCGACTTACGTCATCTTCTTAAGTATAATTTTGTGTCTAATATTTCGTTTCCTGCTGCAGAGAGCATCGTCAGAGACGGTGATGATACGTTTTTAAATTTTCCGGAACTGCCTGAGTGCCATTTTACAAAAAAGGAAAATGCTCTCCTGCTTGTGGCTTTAGACGACCAATGCATCTACGAGAAGATTCACACTCGTCAGATCTCTTCTGAGTGAAAGTGGACTGTTTCTGATGGATAAGCAAAATTCATTTTATGAAGTAGTGTATCCAAATCTGATATAGTCGTACTCTGCGGTGCAAACTTATGCATGTATGTTAATGGTTCAAATGGCTCTGAGCACTATGGAACTTAACTTCTGAGGTCATCAGTCCCCTAGAATGTAGAACTACTTTAACCTAACTAACCTAAGGACATCACACACATCCATGCCCGAGGCAGGATTCGAACCTGCGACCGTAGTGGTCGCGCGGTTTCAGACTGTAGCGCCTAGAACCGCTCGGCCACTTCGGCCGGCCACATGTATGTTAATTTCGTTCAGTATGAGTTGTAACAGATACATTTCTTATGGGTTATTGTTGAGTGTAATATGTGTGTGTAACATAACTCGCCGAGTGCCCGGCATTGCCAGAGTATGTATATATTCCAACCTTATATTAATCCATGTCTTCCTTGTCTCTCTCTCCGTTCATCTCTCCCCCCCCCCCCCCCCCCAGTCTCGCTGTCCATCTGCTCAAGACCCTTTTGTCCGTCTCCTCCCCTCATCTCGCTGTCTATCTGTTCCAGGCCCCTCTTACCTGCTCCTCCCCCCTCTCCCTGTCCTTATCTTCCTACCCTTGTCTCTGTCTACCTCCTCCCTCCTCTCCCTGTACGTCTACTCCTGCCCCCCCCCCCCTCTCTCTCTCTCTCTCTCTCTCTCTCTCTGTGCCCCCTCCCCTCTCTGTCCGTCTTCTCGTCTTTCCTTTCTCCGTCCATTTCTTCTCGCCCACTCTTCCTGTGCATCTCCTCCTCCCTCTTCCCTTTCTCTGTTCATTTGCCCCTCCCGCTTTCTCTGTCACCTCCTCCCCCTCTCTCAGCCCATCTTCTCCCCTTCTCTTTCTCTGTTCATTTCTCTCTCCCCCCACCCCCGTCCATCTCGTCCTCCGCCATATCTGTGTCCATCTTTTCCCACCTTCTCTCTGTCTGTCCTTTTCCTCCACCCCCTTCTCTCTCCAGATTATCACCCCCACACGGAGGTTGCTGGTTCTTACCCCCACATTATTCGTTTAAAGATAGTTTGGCTAATATCGATCCAGGGATTTAGAAAGAACATTTTACCCATGGCTTTACCCGTGTATGCACTTGTCACATGTATTTAACATACACTGAAGCGCCAAAGAATGTGGTGTAGGCATGCGTTTGCAAATACAGAGATATGTAAGCAGGCAGAATACCGCGCTGCGGTCGGCAACCCCTTTGTAAGACAAAAAGTGTCTGGCACAGTTGTTAGATCGCTTACTGCTGCAACAATGACAGGTTATCAAGATTTAAGTGAGTTTGAACGTGGTGTTATGGTCGACCCACGAGCGATGGGACACAGCATCTCCAAGATAGCCATGCAGTTGGGATTTTCCCGCACGACGATTTCACGAGTGTACCATGAATGTCAGGAATCCGGTAAAACATCATATCTCCGACATCGCTACGGCTGGAAAAGATTCTGCAAGAACGGGACCAACGACGACTGAAGAGCATCGCTCAGCTTGACGGAAGTGCAACCCTTCCGCGAATTGGTGCAGATTTCTTTGCTGGGCCATCAAAAAGTGTCAGCGTGCGAACCATTCAACGGAACATCACCGATATGGGCTTTCGGAGCCGAAGACCCACTCGTCCATCTTTGATGACTGCAAGACACAAAGGTTTACACCTAGCCTGGGCCTATCAACAACTGTTGATGACTGCAAACATATTGCCTGGTCGGACGAGTCTCGTTTCAGATTGTATGAGTGGATGGACGTGTATGGGTATGGAGACAATCTCATGCATCCATGGACCCTGGATGTCAGCAGGGAACTATTGAAGCTGGTGGAGGCTCTGTAACGGTGTGGGGCGTGTGCAGTTGGAGTGATATGAGGCCCCAGGTAAGTCTACATACGACTCTGACAGGTGACACGTACGTAAGCATCTTGTCTTTCATCTGCATCCATTCATGTCCATTGTGCGTTCCGACGGACTTGGACAATTCCATCAGGGCAATGCACAACCCACACGTCCAGAATTGCTACAGAGTGGCTCCAGGAACACTCTTCTGAGTTTAAACACTGCCTCTGGCCACCAAACTCCCCAGAGATGAACATTATAGAGTATATCTGAGATGCCTTGCAACGTACTGTTCAGAAGAGATCTCTACCCCCTCATACTCTTACGTATTTATGGACAGCTCTGCAGCATTCATGGTGTAGTTCCCCCCAGCACTACGTCAGACATTGGTGGAGTCGATGCCACGTCGTGTTTCTGCACTTCTGCGTGCTCACGGGGGCCCTACACGATATTAGGCAAGTGTACCAGTTTCTTTTGCTCTTCAGTGATTTCACTCATATTTGTATACAAGGTACGCTTGTATCTCCAGCGAATTTCGCCCTGCGGTTTCGTTTTCACGCAGTTCATTGTTTGTGGCGGCATAACTCCTGAACTAAATGCCATATAGTTCAAAATGGCTCTGAGCACTATGAGACTTAACATCTATGGTCATCAGTCCCCTAGAACTTAGAACTACTTAAACCTAACTAACCTAAGGACAGCACACAACACCCAGTCATCACAAGGCAGAGAAAGCCATATAGTGATATAGCTTTTGCAGGTATATAAAGTGTAACTGTTTATGCTATCTGAAAGATGTGGCGCCAATAGAGTTAGTAGTAAAGAAGTAATAAATTAAAATATCATGCATGATGCGGCAATTTTACTGCATGAACAGCGAAAATGTATTAAGCGATAAACTTTTTTATGGGGGTGCTGTCAGCGAGTAAAAGATTCGTAAAGATTTGAAATTATGTGTAAAATTTGTTGCAAGTCACTAAGTAAGGCTCTCATTCTCAAAAACTGGGTGGATAAAGTCTGGGTATTCACGCATCATGGGCTACACTTCTTTTTTACCCCCACCCTTATCCTTTTTATAGGAACTTGGCTATTATCCCTAGAGCGATTCTTTCCAGACAGTAAGTGATATGTGTACCACGTTCGGTTGAAATCGGTCCATTGATTTAGGAAGACAAGCATGTCCAAAGGAACTTTGTGTCATAATTCAGAATAACACAAGCACTGCAATGTCGAATTTGTCCGCCGACACCGGGCGAACGACTTTCAAGTAAAATGTCCCACCTGTACTGGAATATTGTATATCGATGTACGAGTACAGACCGTAGACATATGGTTGACGACGTATGGAATTATGGGTCTGGTCTGAGTCGTCACGAATAGCCAAATGAAAATGTGAACTCTCACGATAAACGGGAAATCCGCTTTTGAGTCCCGGTCCGACACAAATTTTCATTGTCGTCATTCCATTCTACTGCTGATAGTTGTCCAAATTCGCAGTTGCGATTACATTTAATATATTTCATAACGGCTGTAGTCGACGCAGTGCTGTAATTTAGAATAACACAGGCACTACCGTCCCGTGTTTATCCGCCGACACCGGGCAAGCGACTTTCAAGTAAATGTCTCGTCTGTACGGGAATATGCATAGTAGATGTACGAGTTCAGGTTGTAGACGCCTGGTTGACGACGTATGCAAGTTTAGATCTGGCTGTGAATCGTGTGCGGGTAGCAAAATTGTAAGGCGACCGCTCACGGTAAGCGGGAAATGTGGATTCGATTTCCCGGTCCGGCACAAATTTTCATTGTCGTCATTCCATTCTACAGCTGATTGTTGTCCATATTCGCAATTGTGATTACGTTTAATGGTTTAGGAAGAGATGTGAACATATATACATACATACATTTTTATAATACGTATGGATTCGGTGAACTTACGTACGCAACAACCAACTGCAAATATTCTGACGATCTCAACTAAGAAAGTCCTCGAAAGCTCGAGGCTGACAAATATGACGCAGCAAGAACTCCGTAAAGCATTTACTCAAGAATGTCACCGCGAAAAACAAAATCCACATATATGGCAATAAAGGGCCGTCATCTCATCATTTATTTTGGAACAGAGGAGATGCTTAGAGATAACAAAATTCTGTTTGTTTCACACTCTTGTCTTCTGTTACATAATCTGTTCAATTCGCAATGAGTGACATCTGCGAAACTGTAAAAAAACAATATTTAAAATGTTTTCGACTGAAATGTATTATTCAGTATTTAGGTAACTGTTACCTGTTTCAGACAACGTAATTATTTTCATTGAAAATGTATTATTTAAAGAAAAAACGGGAAATTTAAAAAAAAATTACAGCATAAACGAAATAGACATCAGATAAAAGTTCTGTATCAACATAAATTATTTGCATTAATTGTCACATACCTTAGTGGAAACATTCTCTTATCTATTGACGAAAGAATAACTTGTTTTGGTTAAACATATTTCTTTTAAAAATATTTCTTACAAAAGAAACTTTGAAATTAATTTCAGTAGCAAATTCTTTTGTTATACAAAAATAGTAGCTCTCAAACATACATACATTTGTTAAAATCCAGGTTCCCATTAGAAAACTGCAGTAATGAAAATATATATTTTCCTTGAAGGTTCTGGCGTGAAGAGCTACGTTGTAAAAACGAGAAAAGTCGCCAACTGGGAGTCATGTGAGGTTTAGTCGCACTTATTCTCAATACGTAAACATGGTGATGATTCAGTTGTTAGGATGAACTTCGTCAAATGTTATTTTTAATGCCTGTTTTCAGTATAATGTTTTAGAAAGTGTTCTGGTGGAAAATAAACGCATAGAAAAGTGTTTCAGTGAATACAGTAACGAACCTGTCGATCCAGAAAACGAGATGTAAACGAGTTGCAAATGATCTGCAAGAGCCAGAAAAGAAAAGTAAAATCTCTCAGTATTTTTAATTATTTCTTCCCAGTTCTGACCATATAGTGCAACACTGGATTTTATGTTTGACCAAAAATGCACCTGCGATGTTTAATTCCTAACTTTCTGGTTGTCTGGGAAGGAGTATTTTGTAATTGATAGCAAAGGAATGGGGCAAATTTGAGAAATTAGGCTACAGTGTTATACGAACCAATGTTGTATTACTAAACCAGCGCCAGTCCTCTACTCGGACTTCCTAGAGATACATAATTGGCAAGACAAGATAATAAACAACTTTGCCGTGCTACATATACCCAGTCCGTCTTTCTATGATACAGCCAATATACAGGCATCACCCGACGAAACAATGACGTGTCTGACTATAGTCATTAACCGGCAATGGAAGCGTATCTGGTGGAAACGACCCTTGCCGATATCATATATACGGTCGTGTGAAAAAGTAGTGATGGGGCCTGCTGCGCATTTGTCGATGCCATTCGGAGTGAGGCTCCACCTACCTGACACGTTTGTCATGGCGGCAGAATTAACAGCCATGCTAGCGACGTTGAAGTACGTGTCGAAATACACTGCACCACTGTCGATAATACAAACTGGTTCGTAAGTAGCGCTGGCAATACTACAGTACCAGTCGTAGGCAAGGTCACAATAACCTCCTAGAGGTTCAAATAATGTGGTTAAAAGGTCACTGCGCCTTTGGAGGCAACCAACTGGAGGAAGGTCAGCAAAGGACGCGATCATTATGGGCAGCCACGAGTGTAGTAAGGTTTCGAGCGTCGACTTCATTGCGACTTCGATGGCAGCACTAAGAAACCTGCGGGGCAATCCAAGGGAAACTTCCAGCACTCAAGGGATGAGTCCTGTGGTGAGCTATTTCCCTGTGTTCCAGCTTCCGAGAGGTATTCGTAACATACCATCCGACGTAGCTACAATGTTTACATCTACATTCGCATTCAACAAGCAACCGTATGGCTTATGGCACTAGGTGCTATGTACTACTACTAGTCATTTCCATTCCTGTTCCACTCGCAAATGAAGCGAGGAATAACGACTGTCTGTGTTTCGTGAAAAGAACGCCATCCTTCCCCCAGGGATTCCCATATGATTACACGAAGCATAACTCGAGTGTTAGTCTAACCTACCGGTAACACATCTGGCAACACGCCTCTGAATCACCTCGGCATCTTCTTTTAGTCCGATCTGGGTGGGTATCTCAAACAATCGAAAATACTCAAGAATGTGTCGCACAAGTGTTCTGTATGCGGTCTTCTTGCAGATGAGCTACACTTTGCTTAAACTCTCCCAATAAACCGAAGGCGATCATTTGCCTTCCCCACCATCGTCTTCACGTGCTTGTTCCAATTCATATCGCTTTGGAGCGTTACGCCTAAACATTTAACAGACGTGTGTATGCCAAGCAGGACTGTATTCGAACATTTGATGATTGTTTTTCCAACGCATCTGCATTAACTTTGATTTTTCTAGATTTACACCAAGCTGCCATTAATCACACCAAATAGAAATTCTGTCTAAGTCATCCTGTAACCTTCTCCAGTCACTCAACTACGATACTTTCCCATAGCTTCATGAGCAAACAATCGCCGACTGTTGCTCACGCTATTCTCCATGCCTGAAATTTAAACACGGGCGCTACAAGAACGTCTGAATAACCTACTCCCTCTACTTTGAATGTGGTGAGGAAGAAGACCTTAACCGGGTGGAACTTTGGTGTCAACGATGAAAACAGTTGATGGCATCTTACCCCCGCTGTTGACGACGATGTTTGATTTGTTGGGCACTCAACTGTGCGGTCATCAACGCCCATACAAAGTTTCAATTTTTCCACTGTCCAATTTTTTCTCCTGTCCAATCTAGCCACTGTCACGAATGATGATGATGATGAAGTGATAAGGACAACACAAACACCCAGTCCCCGGGCAGAGAAAATCCCCAAACTGCCCTGGAATCGAACCCGGGAATCGAACCCAGAACCCTGTGATTCAGAGGTAGCAACACTAGCCACTAGACCACTAGCTGCGGACCACCCCAGCTTAAGTGAATGGGCCTTAAGGGACCACTCAGTGCGAAAACGCACCTGACAGTTGCGGACATCGAAATCTCCAGATTAGGCAGAGACGTATGGTAAGGTGTTGCTAGAAGAGGGCCCAGTTCCTTTCCGCATTCATTGTCGAATGTAGCGGGCACCATATCAGGTCTTGAAGCCTTTCCTCTATTGCTAGATTTGAACTGTCATTGTATTGACTTACTCCTATACCTCCTATTTTTGCAAACGTGCGATGATGGAGCGTAGTAATTGGGCAGTGACTTCCTTGGGGAAGCAAATTCGGAAGACAGAATTTAGTATTTCCGCTTCGCTTTTTTATGATCTTTCATTTTGGTGCTATCATAGTCAACGATGATTAGAACTGTCGACTTTGTTCCATTGACTGAATTTACGTAGGCTCAAAACGTTTTAGGGTTGTTTAATAACCTAGCGAATAAACTCGTGCCTTCGAATTAATTCTACGCCTCATATTTTCCTGCACTTATGCTTGTTTTGATCTCGTTTGGAAGCTGTAAGCAGAGGTTTCGCTTTATTTGAATCTGCTATGCAAATCTTTCAGCTTGCATAGTAGCTTCCAATCATTGATCCATGGTGGGTCCCCCTCACCTCACTATTCTTCCTGGCACCAACATATCTAGCAAATGGCGTACTATAGGCCTACGTCTGAATCTCTGGCGCACCTACTGGAATTAATACATTGTGTGCATCCGATTCGATCTGGATCTCCTGTGTGTTTGTCATCTTCATCTACGTCTGCATTGAAATCTACGTGCATACTCTACGAACCACAGTGAAGTGCATGGCAGAGGGGACTTGCTATTATACTACTGTTACGGTTTCTTTCCGTTCCATTTGGATACGGAGCTTGGGTAAAGTATGGCTTAAATGTCGGTTTGAACGTTGTAAGTAATCTCATCTTGTCTTAGCGGTCACTACGGAAGCGATACAGAGAGGGTTGTAGTATACTCCTGCCACGTTCTATTACCTAGCATCTCCTCGCTTTGCAGTCTCTCCATTTTCTTTGTGGTCGTCCAGTTGGTCTTCGTCCAGATTCTGTCAATTCTAGGGCTCTTGGATGCCTTTTTGGTCCCTTTTTTTAATGTGGTCAAACCATTTGAGCCTATTACTCTCTATAGCTTCCTTTAGAGGCTTGATCTGAACGGTGTTGCCTATTGTTTCATTCCTTATCCTGCACTTCTCGTCTTACTCAGGATCCCTCGTAGAAAATGCATCTCTGTTGCTTGTATTCTTCTCAGATCTTTCTTCGTCCAAGTCCAACATTCTGTTTCATAGGTCAGAATTGGCAGATACTATGACTTGTATATTATGATCTTTGCTTTGACGGGTGTTTTCCAATTTATATCTGTGCCTGATATACAATAATAAAATTTCGAATAATTTTCTGTGTCATCCGAAATTTGATCCTTGATGTTGCCTTTCTTTGTTGATTTGCCCCATGGATACTTGAAATCATCTACTTCTCTAATAATTTTTCCATTGTAATTTACATCATTCATTTTTTCATCTTTCCTCTGGTTTTCATTACATCCCTTTCTGTGAAGCATATTTCCGTGCCTGCTTCTTCAGTTACTCCCTGCCAAGAATTTACTTGTTCTTCCAGTTTCTGTTCAATTTCTTCCCGAACCGTCACATCATCTACATATGCTACGATTTTCATATATCTGCTGTTGATAGTCCGCAAAGTTTCCTTATAATGTTATCCACAACTATATTAAAAAGCGCTGGTGAGACCACACTTCCTTGCCGAACCCCACTGTCCGTCATAAACCATTCTGACTTTTGGCCCTCTTTTATAGTACAGTTCAGACAGTTTTTGTACATATTTATGCTTCTCAGTTGCATTCCTTTTGACAATTATAGTCTATTCAGATCTTGCAATATCTCTTCCCTTCTAATGGTGTAGTAGTACTTTTTAAATCTATGAATGCAGCTATGCTTTCTCAAACTCCCATTTCTTTTCTACAGTCTGTCTGGCTGTAAATATGGCATCTATAGTTGATCCTGCATGTCGAAATCCTTGTTGTTCTTCTCATAATTGTGGTTCTATTTTGTTCCAGATTTTCTGTAAAGTTATCTTTTCATAAATCTTGGTGCGCTGACACAGTTGTGCTGTTGGTCTGTAAGACCCACATAGCGCCTTTTTAGCCTTCTTAAAGAGAAGAACAATAGTTGCCTTTGTCCAATCATCAGGAATCTTTCCATAAGCCCGTAGTATCCTCATTATTCTAGACAGTCGCTGAATTCCTGTAGGTTCCGTGGCTTTGATGATTTCCATTGTGATGTCATCTACTCCAGGAGTTTCGTCATTTTTAGTTTCGAAAACAGCTTTCTCTGCATCCAACATCTGCAGATCTCTGTTTATTTCCTCTGCGTTGGTGGTATTTCTTTCGTCTTCCTCTGTCACATCAGGTGTATTTCTTTCATCCTGTCTTTGTAATAGTTTTTGGAAATATTCTTTCTATACTTTGGTATTGGTACCACACACATGGCAATATTTTAGGATTCGTCGCACGAGTGTCATAAGCCTTCACCTGTGTAACTGATTGTCAGTTTTGTAGTAGCATATCAACGAACTGAAACCTGCCGCCTAGGAATGATTTATGTTCTAAGACGGAGCAGTTGTTCGTGTAGCTTAAAGCTTAAGCTTTACGAACTGGTAAACAAAGATCGACCTTTATTAATAAGTTTTTATTACACATTCATAACTGGTTTCGACCACAAAGGTCACCTTGAGATGATGCAATAGGAAAATAAAAAAACCTGCTATTAAGACATTAAAACAAATAAAAATATTTTAGTAGGTGTACTTGTGCGATAAGAAATGTGCAATTAAAATATATGTGTATTATACCTATGAGCGGAATCTGGTGAACAAACGTTCATGCGTTGTCAAACTGAACGTAATATTAAAAATCAGAGAATTGGATAGATATATGTACACATAGATGTACGCAAATAATACTCGGATTTTTGGTATTAAGTTCAGTTTGCCAACACATGAACGCTTGTTTACCAAATGCCTCTCATAAGTATGATCCACAAATATTTTAACTGCACATTGCTTAACTCAGAAATAGACGCAGTAGTAAAAATATTTTTACTTGTTTTAAGATCTCAATATAAAGTTTTTTAATTTTTCATATTGCAGCATATGAAGGTTATGATTGTGTCGAAAGTAAATAGAACTTTATAATGAGCAATCACCGATTTCCTTAAACAGACTTTTTTAAATTTTTAATGCAAAAACTGTCCTTTATTAATACACAAGAAGTTAGAATGGATATGAGTAGCATTTCCCTGTTTTGTTGCTGGCATTGTTTACGTAGTCTTAACGCATATCAATGCTAGAACAAAATGAGCGGTTGGAAAGACTGAAGGAAAGCAGCGAGGCAGAGCCAGGTTTGTACAGGGAGGGAGGCGCACGTGCCTGTGCTTCGGAGGTCGGCCTGTGGGGGGTCTCCTTATATAAATGCGTCCGATAGGCCGCCTAAACCGCTTTCCGCCGTCAACCAGCGGGCGGAACCCGTGCACACGGGGAAAAGCGCCGGTGAAACGGGCTGTTTGGAACGGAAGGGAAGGGAAGAGAAGAGAAAGAGGAAGGGACGTAGCGCAGCGCTCCGCTGCAGTCATGAATAATGCAGGCATACGGCGCCCACGCTGTAGCCATTCGGTCCCGCGTGTCCACAACGGCTACAGGCGCCGGCTGTTGCCGCAGCCACCTGTCTAAACTTTCGGCGGCCTAAGTCGCAGTGTTCGCGGAGCATGCTGTGCGCTACGGCCGTGGGATGCTCAAGTGGACGTTGGCGAAGCACTTGCCACTGCCTAATTCATCTGCTCGCAGTTGCTGCTGCGTTCGTGACAGGCGGGTAGAGAAGGGCAATGGATAAAAGAAAAGGGTTGAGAGTTTCCCATTGTAAGGATGAACGTCGGCCGTTTATAAAATGCAAAATATACACTACTGACCACTAAAATTGCTACACCAAGAAGAAATGCAGGTGATAAACGGGTATTCATTGGACAAATGTATTATACTAGAACTGACGTGTGATTACATTTTCACGCAATTTGGGTGCATGGATCCTGAGAAATCAGTACCCAGAACAACCACCTGTGGCCGTAATAACGGCCTTGATACGCCTGGGCATTGAGTCAAACAGAGCTTGGATGGCGTGTACAGGTACAGCTGCCCATGCAGCTTCAACACGATACCACAGTTCACCAAGAGTAGTGACTGGCGTATTGTGACGAGCCAGTTGCTCGGCCACCATTGACCAGACGTTTTCAGTTGGTGAGAGATCTGGATAACTTGCTAGCCAGAGCCGCAGTCGAAGATTTTCGGTATCCAGAAAGGCCCGTACAGGACCTGCAACATGCGGTCGTGCATTATCCTGCTGAAATGTAGGGTTTCGCAGGGATCGAATGAAGGGTAGAGCCATGGGTCGTAACACATATGAAATGTAACGTCCACTGTTCAAAGTGCCGTCAGTGCGAACAAGAAGTGACCGAGACGTGTAACCAATGGCACCCCATACCATCACGCCTGGTGATACGCCGGTATGATGAATACTCGCTACCAATGTACGTTCAGTGCGATGTCTCCAAATACGGATGCGACCATCACGATGCTGTAAACAGAACCTGGATTCATCCGAAAAAATGACGTTTTGCCGTTCGTGCGCCCAGGTTCATCGTTGAGTACACCATCGCAGGCGCTCCTGTCTGTGATGCATCGTCAAGGGTAACCGCAGCCATGGTCTCCGAGCTGATAGTCCGTGCTGCTGCAAACGTCGTCGAACTGTTCGTGCAGATGGTTGTTGTCTTGCGAACGTCCCCATCTGTCGACTCGAGGATCGAGACGTGGCTGTACGATCCGTTACAGCCAGGCAGATAAGATGCCTGTCATCTCGAGTGATACGAGGCCGTTGGGCTCCAGCACGGCGTTCCGTATTACCCTCCTGAACCCACCGATTCCATATCCTGCTAACAGTCACTGGATCTCGACCAACGCGAGCAGCAATGTCGCGTTACGATAAACCGTAATCGCGCTGGGCTACAGTCCGACCTTTATCAAAGTCGGAAACGTGATGGTACGCATTTATCCTCCTTACACGAGGCATCACAACAACGTTTCACCCAGGCAACGCCGGTCAACTGCTGTTTGTGTATGAGAAATCGGTTGGAAACGTTCCTCATGTCAGCACGTTGTAGGTGTCGCCACCGGCGCCAACCTTGTGTGAATGCTGTGAAAAGCTAGTCATTTGCATATCACAGCATCTTCTTCCTGTCGGTTAAATTTCGCGTCTGTAGCACGTCATCTTCGTGGTGTAGCCATTTTAATGGGCAATAGTGTATATATTTATTCGAAAAGTAAGGGCGGCGAATTACAAAGAAAGTCTCTATTTGCAGAATTTGTAACTAGTTGTAACAAAATTGTAACAGTCTCGGTAACTTCAAATTCTTCTTTCCAATTCGGGCAGGGAAGCGGGAGCCCAAGTGCCGTACCGCCAGTGCGGACACTTCGGTGTCAACGCTGGTGGTGTGACGCTACAGAGGCGTATAATCAGCTCTCCAGTCGTGTCGCGTGAGGTTTACCGATGGTGGTACTGAGAGGCTATTCGCTCTATCTGTTGCTATCTACGACCCGCGTCGGACCAGTCCTAATCCTCACATCCAATATTCCGTTTTGCCTCTCGCTATGTGCAATCTGAACAAACAACTTGTGTGTTAAGAACACATTCTTATTAATCCTAAAACCTCCTCCTATCCTGATTCCAACTGCCTAGCTTGGCCAGTCTGACCATATATACATTGCTAGACATTAAAACTGCATCATCATGAAGGCGGTATGCTACAGATGTCAAACCTGCGTGGTGTATACTACATGCTTGGACATGTAACTACTTAAAATTTCAACGCAACTGTATGAAGCGGGAGTAACGCCATTTACATTCTGTATACAAGGTGATTCAGCTGCCCTACCTATTGGTTTTATGCAACCTGCAACAACTTCAAAAACCAATTGCGAAATGTTCATGTTCTCTCGCTCGCTGCGCGAAACTATGAATCTTAGAAAAAAATGAACAGGACCTTTTTGTAGGAAATTTAATGTAGTTCAATTTTGTACTGGGATACGTTTTCGCTGGAGGCGGCAATCTTCGGGTTATTTAAGAAAAATCCTTTGAAGGTCACGTTTGTACGATTTTCTTGAATAATTCGAAAACTACGGCCTTTAGCGAAAGCGTATCCCGGTAGAAAATTTAACTACATTTTATTTCATGGAAAACAGTCCTGTTAATTTTTTCTGTAGGACTAACAGTTTACGTGTTGCGAGCGAGAGAATAAAAAAAATCTTGCGGGGTCTCGTAAAACACACACGTAGGGGCATGTGAATCGCCCTGTATGAGGGAACACTGCGCACCGAGCTTCTCATTCAGAAACAGCATTTGAACGTTCTTTGATTGTTACACCTCTTTGTAAGAAGGACAAACTTCTATCAGTACTTGTCAGAATTTGACTGCAGCAAGATCGTGGCCTCTGGAGACTGCAGTTTATCGTTTCGCGATACTGCTGCTCGCGTTGGTTGGTATCCCACCATTATCATGCGAATATGGGATCAGGAGGGTTCATCACCACGCCACACAGGATTGCAACCGCCCCCACGCAACCAGCGCCCTAGGAGACAGACATATTTGTCGCTCGGCTATGAGGAGTCGTACAGCAATGTCATGTGCGTTGAGTCAACAGATGGGATTGTTTGCAGCAAGCAGATAATCTACATCGACTGTGTGGCGGCGCCTAGAGCACCAAAGACTGTCAGTACGGTGACTTCTGTTGCGGTTTGCTTGACACGCTAGAAGAGGTAGACGACCGAGCAGTGGAGGACCCAACGACAATACTAGAAAGAAGGAAGAATAGGGTTTGATGCCTCGGTGACGTCATCATAGGTGGAGCATAAGCTCACATGATTTCAGGAATGGGAAAGGAAATCGACTGTGACCTTTCCAAAGGAACCACTCCGCCATTTGGCTGTAGAAATCAAGGAAATCACGGAAAACCTAAACGCGGATGATCGAGCGCAGATGTGAAACGTCATCGACCCGAACGAGAGTTCAGTTTGATAACGACTGCGCCACCTCGCTCGGTGGCAACGCTGGGCTTTGGAGTGGAAGTCCCGGTTCTGCGTGCAGCATAACGAACGATCTGTCCATTTGTGGAAGAGAAAGAACAATGTAGTATTGCATTCGTTATTATCATATGAGCCTATCACCGTATGGTACGTGGCGAAACTGGGCACACAACATTATCACCTCTGCATCACAGAGCGGGTGATTTGAACAACAGCCAGTACAATTTTGGCTTTTTAAGGCCAGTGACTGTGCCCTATTTTTGAGGTCACGTGAGCTTTTTCTTTCAATAAGATAACGCAAGATCACTTGTTCCCAGTGTTGTCCTGGCCTGTCTCGATTCAGAAGGTGTTCGACTGTTTCCCTGATCAACATGTGCTTCTGCTCACTCGCCTATGGGAAATATCTGGTCATGGGTTGCCGAGAGACTGGATTTCCACCACTCGTCAACCTTACGATTGATGAATTCGGCATACAGTTGAAGCAACGTGGACTGACATACCCGTGTATATCATCGAAGTTCAGTTTGGCTCGATGCCCAGCCAGGTTAGAGCCGTTGTTCCTGCCAGATATGACAGTTTTGTGTACTAAATATCGCATCCTGTATACTGTCAAGTCACTTCAAATTTAATAATAAATTCTTCCTACTATACGATGTATGCTTAATAAGCAAAATTGCGTTATCCGCCATTGTTCCTGGTGTTCCAGTTTTGACGACCAGTAGTCGATACTCATTAAAGAAACTTTAATTGATCTACTTCACTGTAACATGTGATCGCCGTTCACTAGTAAGTTGTTAAGTCCTTGGCTTATTCATCCCAACTGTATGGAAGTTCTCCACTTGGGAACTGAGCCACTTGACATCGGAGGTCTTGTGTTGGGTTCCTTGTCATTTTCAACGTGTTGTCCATCAAACCATTGTTTCAAGTGCAAGAAGAAGTAATGGCCACTTGGTGCTTTGTCGGACATGCAGCATAGGTGACTGAAAACGTTCCCAGCGGAAATGTTGAATCTTGCCCTTGGTACGGACAGCGGTGTGTGGACGTGTGTTCTTAAGGAAGAGGACTACCTTAGACGATAGTTTTTTTGTGCCATCGAAAGCTAATAGCCTCATTGGGTTGTGGACTCGAACTATCAGGAGGCCATCCACACACTATGTGGGTACACGCGTAACAACATGGTGATATGCTGTATTATGCGAGCATTCGACATGTTGAGAGCGACAGGTAAATGACTTCGACGGAATCGGTGGAACTTGGAGGGGGCTGTTGGTAACATAAGACAGACACTATTTACTCAGACCTTTTAGCGTCTGATATTTGTTAACTTTTAATGTCATCAAGATTCCTGTATAGTTATCCTGAGGGTGAGAACACGCTTCTCTAAAGACGTCGGTTGACACTATATTTTCACTCACTCTGTGTGTTTCACCATAAGTTTAACATCTGCTTAAAAACGAAAGAGCTTTTCACACTGAATGGTCATTAATTATGGGAATGCACTGGAGGCAACGTTAGATCATCGCCAGTTGGACACTATGAGACGCATTGCCTCTGCACAGTCGTGATAGAAATTGATTCATTCCTGACGCCCGCGTTATGGCAATCAAATATATTGGCAGAAACTGATCACAAGTTTGAAGAAATGTCCAGGCAAAGATTTTGCGTAGAGATATTAAAATTATGTGGCTAGATGTCATCGCCGAAACCTGGCCAACTCGTGCTAAGAAATATAAAATTAGTCTAACCCCTCAGCCTTATGCGAAGTGTGTAGTGTTGAAGTGAATACGGAACACATTTCTGTGGAAGAGATTAGCATTTGGAACTGGGAGAGCAAAAATCCTCTCTACTGTCACCAGTTGATGATGAATGTCAACCAAGTTGTGGGACCAGATTGGAAATTTTTCCCTGGCAATGCATTTTCCTGGCTTTATGGACGCTTGACATTTTTCTCCCCAAACTCGAGGGCCCTGATATACAGTAATTTATTGATTGTTTGTCTTTGAAACATCGAAGTATTAAATCTCATCTAGACCCAAGAAATGGACCGTCAGTGCACAGCTGTCTGCATGTGATTCTCGAGACAGGATAAGAAAGGGAAATGAAGATGAAGAGTACGTATTAGTCAGTAACATAGTCATCTGATGGAACAAAACAGTTGCCTGTACCATTTTAAGTTACAAATAAAATAAAATGTACACTCTTTTGAGATCTTTGTGAAAGCAACAGAGGCAATTATTGTTTGGTGTAATTCTGTCTGTTTCTTTTTTTAAATTCTATTATTTTTATTTTAAGTGTAAGAGAGAGAAGCTATCTCTTTTGTATCTCACGTCTAATTCCATGCGTGTACTTCTGTGTACAAAAAACCTTAACAAATCATTCATTTCTGCATATGGCCTTGCGGAGGCGACGTGACGTCTTTTCATCAAACACTTGTGGTCGTCCAGTGCGGTGGGTTACACAGACCACTGCTGAAGGCAGCAACACACCGCCGATACGTTGTGTCCATCATGTGCAGCAAGTCGTGGATACATTGTTTACTACGCTAGAGATCCATGCATCTTGCGGCGATTATCATCCCACATTCAAAGTCGCTTAACTTGTGGACGTGCTTCGACACCGCTGGCAAAAAATGCAATATCGTCAAGGACTGTGTTCAGTGGCACCAGAGTATAATAGGAGACTACTGGTGTTAGTCATTTGTCACTGAAATGACGTTCTGGAGGCCTGTCTGTGCACCCTCTGTTTTGACCCCACAGAAAGTGACTGTGCTGAATTAGAGTTTAACAGTGTTTGCAACATTCATTCCAGAGTACAGTCAATGACCCGCTTGTTGAACAGCTTCAGCCGTTTGAATGGGACCGCTGGAAGGGCGCATCGATGGATTACTGCACATGTTGGGCGCAGTGTAACGATGGTGTGTCGCTGCTTTCAACAGTGGTCTGTGGAACATTCCCACATCTGTAGACAGGGTTCTCTAGCATATCTGAGCTTTCATGAGTCTATTTCTACCAATATTTGTCTCTGTTATTTATTGTTATAAGCTTTTTTTGGGCACATTGACCCTGATATTATAAACGATGTGAAAATGTAGTTAAAGAGTAACAATAATAATAGTCTATTACATGGTATAGTGCACAAGTAAATACGCCGGCTGTCACTGAAAATCAGGGAGATTAGATTAAAGGACTGCAAAAATGTATTGCAAAATAAATAAAATGTAGGCAAAAGTTGTGTAATTTATTTTTTTTTCAAAGTAGTGATCAGTGAAAGGTACCCACAAAGAAGGATGATAGCATAAATATGTTAGTGTCGTCGTTGGACGATCATAAGAAAATGTAGAAAGAACAGGAAAAAATTTACACTTGATGTAATGAATGACAGACCTCTTTACACGTGGATAAAGGCAAGGTAGCGCCGGTAACAAAGAGAAGATACTGGACTGTATCCTATTACAACATTAGCGGCGAACATTTGGGGCACGTGACATCGCTTAAATATTTGGGTGTCATCCTAAGAAGTGAACTGTGAATCCCGAAATCCAATGACAGGTGTCAATTTCAAGCGAAAGTAATGAAATTTCTGAGAGGAATCAGACGGTGTATCAGACTGGCGCACATCCGCAGTGAAGAGATCAGAAGAGAACGAAAGATCTTCTCAGTACAGGAAAAGACGAAGAATAAAGGCAAAATTATCTGAACTAGGTCTTTCGAATAGGCAGCGAGCAACTGCGAAAGCTATTAAATACCGACAGATAGGCAAAACGATGTTTGTGAAGACCAAGGAAGAGATGCAGTGAATGGATCGGAACATGGGTGCAGGATCAACCAGTGAAGAGGAAAAAATAGAAGATGGTAGTGGCGGTGGTGATGGTTCAAATGGCTCTGAGCACTATGGGACTTAACTTCTGAGGTCACTAGTCCCCTAGAACTTAGAACTACTTAAACCTAACTAACCTAAGGACATCACACATATCCATGCCCGAGACAGGATTCGAACCTGCGACCGTAGCGGTCTCGCCGTTCCTGACTGTAGCGCCTAGAACCGCTCGACCACTCCGGCCGGCTCGCTCGGTGGTGAAACGAGATTGATTGGGATTACGGAAACGTACAGTTTGCTTAGTAAAAGTGACTGGAAGCGTTTGATTTGTTGGATGGTCTCTGGGAAAATGTAGTGCAATTGTTTAAGAAATCGCATACTGTTTATTCACGGCATCCTCAGCCAGAGCTCCCTGGATCTATATCGGCAAAAAAATATGGTCAGCTTCGGTCCGTGAGTGTTCTGTGTCCCGCCGCGGTCAACATTGGCGATCTGGAAAAGAAAACAGTATTTTTACGTACTATAGCCATTACGAAGTGATTGTGGTACCTTGCCGATCGTAAACTGGCGGCATAGCCAATATGAAAGTGTAACGGAGATGCTCGGATAACATACATAGGAATAGTTGGAAGAAAGACGACGTTTTTCTCGCAGTACAGGTTGGGTCAATTTAGAGAATCGGTATTTGAAGAAGACCGCGTGACTGTTCTACCACCATCGTATATTTCGCGCAGGAATCATGAGAATAAGAAACTAAGCCGCGTAGACAGTGATATAGACTCATTCATTCTTCCCGCGCTCAAAGCGCGAATGAAATGAGGCAGAAAATCGCCACAATTGTTAAGAAGTACCCATCGTCATGGTTTGTACTGGTTATATATATTGAGAAGCCAGACTATTATGATCGCCAGCTTGATAGTGTATTGATTCACGTTTGGAACGCAAAGCAGCAACGATTCTGCGTGGCATGGATACGAAAAGTTCTTCGTAGATTTCCGGAAGTGCGTAGTACCAGATGTCTACACACATGTCATTCAGATGACATAAATTATAGGCTGGTGGTTTGTGCACGCGGTGCTGGCGCACAAAATGTCCCAGGTTTGCTCCAGCGGGTACAGATCAGTCAAAATTTGAGTTACAGCATAAACGTGAATTCACTGCCATGACCTTCAGATCACTGTAACACGATTCTGGCCGTGTAACACGGACAGTTATCTTGCTGGGCGATGCCATCGCCTTTGGAAAAGACATCAAACATGAAGGGATGCAGGCAGTCCACAGTGATGTTCGCGTAGCCCACACCTGTCCTGGTGCCTTCGATTACTACTAGAGGTCCCGTGGAAGTCCAGGTGGATGTCCCCCATGGCATAATGCTACCCCCATAAGCCTTCGTCCGTGTCGCGATGCATGTTTCGGGTATCCGTTCGCCTGAATGACGCCGTTTTCGGACACGATCATCGACCTACTGTGAACAAGAAACTATGTTCAGCCGACCAGGCTAAACGTTTAATTGATCCGTGGTTTTTCACGATAGCCACAAGTCGCTGTCAGTGTGTTCTATTGGTCGGTTTCGCTGTACAGGATGTTTCCGTATGAGCGTGCAAAAATTTAACAGGACGTAGGGGATGCTCCACTGAACAATTTGATGTTAGGAATCTGGGGTCGGAGAAGCCAGCTTAAGGAGATAATAGGAATAAAATCACATTACCGTGTTCTTTTTTATTTGCACTAGTTACAGTTAACTGCAAATACCATCATTGACAGAATGGACGTACCATTTGTACTGTATCTTGCAAAATGTGCTGAAACTGACAGCCATCAACCACAAAGCAAGCATGACATCGGCGAACAAGATTTTGACGCACCCTGACATACATTCCTGGTGTGTTTCGAATCATATCACTGGCAGCTACAATTCCGGCAAGTAGTTCAATCTCAGTATCCACTGCGGTCTCGTACACAAGAGACTTAAGATATCCCCATAGGAAATAATCAAGGGGGTTCAGGTCAGGTGATCTCGCAGGCCTCATCTTCCAAATCCGGTGTGCGAGTGATTCTCATGTTGCCAGGTCCCTCGTTTCTTCTTTGCTATCCACCGCATTCGTCGATCAAGTTTATAAACACTCTTGACGGATTATGTGTATTAGGAAATCGTTCCATGTACAACCTTAAAGCAGGGAGAACATTGCAGCGTACTTCCCCACACACGAGCCGTATCTCAGTGAGTTCTGCTGGCACTGCTCCATCGTATTGCACTTTATGGCTCTGAAAATCCCTGAGTAATAAATGGGTGTGTCCTTGATTCATAGCACGTTCTGTTGTGGGACAATGTAAACAAGATAGAACAGAGCCATCTTATGCACAAGTAAAGTAAGCAAACCTGCGTCATTACTTCCTAGTTATCAGGCTCGCCCTCCTTGTTTCCTTGCAGGAAATAAAGAATGTACATGTAAATAAAGAGCAAAATACGTGTAAACTAGTACGCAACCTACTTGTAAATAAGCTGGGAAACAGTAATGCTATACAAAGCGGTAGACAAGTTTACTTCCATATCTCATTAAGACGACTTCTCCGACCCCATGTTCCCTACCTCAAATTGTTCAGTGGAGCATTCTCTATGTCCTGTTACATTTTTTCATGCTCTTGCGGGAACACCCTGTATAATACACTCTAAGAAAAAAGAAAGACGCGCTACGAACGAACTATCCGAAAGGGACGGATATCGAATGATGTGATGTACGTGCACAGACAAACAAATGATTACAGTTTCAGAAAAAATTGATGCTTTATTCAAGAGAAAGAACTTCAAAAATTGAACAAGTTAATAACGCATTGGTGCACCTTTGGCCATTTTGACTTTGGCATTGATTGATAGAGGCGTTGGATGTCCTCCTGAGGGATATCGTGCCAAATTCTGTCCAGCTGGCACGTCAGATCGTCAGAATCCCGAGATGATTAGAGGGCTCTGCCCGTAATGCACAAAAAATTGGGGAGAGATCCGGCGATCTTGCTGGCCAAGGTAGGGTTTGGGAAGCACGAAGACAAGCATTAGAAACTCTCGTCGTTTGCAGGCGGGCATTACGTTACTGATATTTAAGACCATGATAGCGTGCCCTGAAGTGCAACAAAACCGGGCGTAGAATATCGCCGACGTACCGTTGTGCTGTGACAACCAAAGGGAAGCTGCTGTGAAATGAAATGATCGTCGGGCCGTATGGCGGGCGACAGTCGGGTAGGCGTACCACTGCTTCTCGGGCCATCTTCAGACATGTATTCGCTGGTCATTGGGACTCATCACTGAAGACAATTCTACTGCAGTCAATGAGATTACAGGCCGAGACGTGTCTGGAGGCGCTCCGGACAGCGGTGGGATACCAAGCTGACTGTCGCCCGGCATACCGTCTGACAACCAGGACATGGTCTTGGGTGCCATTTCTTTTCATAGCAGGACCTCTTTGGTTGACATCCGCGGTACCCTTACAATACAGCGGTACGTCGGCGATATTCTGCGCCCCTTTTGTTGCCCTGCCAAGCTACCCTGGGCATACTTTTCAGTAAGAATGCCTGCTTGTCTTCGTGCTTGCCAGTCCTTACCTTGGCCAACAAGGTCGCCGGATCTCTCCCCAACTGAGAATATTTGGAGCATTATGGGCAGGGCCTTCCAACTATCTCGAGATTTTGACGATCAGACGTGCCAAATGGACAGAATTTGGCATGTTAATCCCCCAGGAGGACATCCAACAACTCTAAGCTAAGCCGAATTACTGCTTACATAAGGGCCAGAGGTGGACTAGTGCATTGTTGACTTGCTCAATTTATGAAGCTCTTTTTCTTGAATAAATCCTACAATTTTTCTGAAATTGTAATCATTTGTTTGTCTGTACGTGTACATCATATCTACCGACTTCTGTCCCATTCGGAAAATTTTTTCATGGTGCGTCTTTTGTTGTCTTAAAGTCTATTACAAGATTATCATCAGACTCTGTGGAATTTACTGTTTAAAGTACAATACGGCAAGTTACTAGCCTACTGCTGTACTTTAAAGTGTAAATTTCAGAGATTCTGATGATGCTGTTGTATTACTATAGAGCGCAACCGGTCAATAAAACTCACTGGTGCGACTTGGGGCTGTCCTGAGAAAATCACTTAAGTTAGTGGCTGTCCCCGCGTAAGGACCGTATCGTCACTAGAATGGTTGCCCATTTGCCTCTGTCCCGCTTGTATACCTTCTTCACTGCGCTAGGAGGCTATGACGCCACTACGCGGCTTTTTGACTGATCTTTATATGTAGGTGAAGAGGAGAGTAAGGTACACGTCTAACCGTGTATTTCCAGCTTGGGGTCCCTCTTGAGGGTGGCCCACCGGCGCCTTATCGATGTTGCGCCTGCGCCGTGAGTCACGCGGTGACCTCGCGCTGGCGCGTGGCCTGCACGGCGATGGCGAGTGACGCGTCCCCCGCAACTGTCACCGATTGTCTCCGTCTCTGGTGGGCTCCACGCGCGCGCCGACCACGCCACTCAGGACGGGCGGGCGAGTTCAGTCGGTCGTAGCATGCCCCCCCCCCCCAACTGACCACTGTAACTGCTGGACTTCCACCTAATCTAAAGAACAGAGACAGACGAATAATCCCAACATCTGCAAAACAGATGCGTGAGTAAGAAAAGTGGGAAGTCAAGAAAGAGAATTTTGTGTTAGGAAGGACGTTAGGCGGAGCTGCAGCGTATCTTGCACTGTTGTTCAACTTGCACGTGGTCGAGGCAAAAGGAAACTTCGGAAGATGAATAAATGTGAAGTCACAGATGACATTTTGCTTTTTTCCTGATGCACGGGACTTCGTTTTGATTATCATCTCGAAACAATAAATTTATGTAACTAATTTTTGTTTGTTTGCAAGTACATTTCTTCTGTCGTGGTACACGTTGACATACCCGCAGCATGTCGCTGAGTGGCCAAAACAATCTGGCGCACCCTTTTCATAAAGTGGATTATCGTGCTATAAATTGTTTTCCGCATATGTTGGGGAACAGAGCTACAACAAGCCATGCTGCGTTGGTGGAAATGTATGGCAAGAACTCACCGTCATATGATTCAGTGTTTAAGTGGTGGAGACGCTTTCTCGCTGTGCTCAAAGAGCTTTCAGTTACGAAGAACACAGTCTCTCTCTGTTGAACTGCATATCGCCGAAGTGAAGGCCCTGGTGCACGAAGATCGACGTATCACTCCCGAGGCGAAAAAAAATGTGAAAATTAGTCATGAATCAGTTTTCAGCATCTTGCACGACATTTTGAACACGAAAAAGCTGCGCGTTGGTTACAAGACTGCTCACGTCCATTCAAAAATACCGCCTAAGGCAGCAGCGGAAATGTTTCAGGTGTGCCTGGCTAATCTAGATGTCTTCCTGAGCCGCCTAATCACCACTGACAAGTGTTGAATGCATCACCACCACCCCTAGATAAAGAAGAAAAGCAAGCAGTGGACACGTGTCGCCTCACCACGGCTGAGAAAGACGAAAAACTGACCATCGCCGAGCGAGATGATGCTCAGTGTTTCATGCGACTGCCATTCGTGGTCTTTCTGATTAAACTCACAAGGGTTAAAATATTACTGGAACACATTAACGAAATCTCCTGAGCAAGTTGCGGGAGATTGTCAGGACAGAAACCACGAGGAGCTGCCTATGGTAGTATTTATGTCCCACGACAAGGCCCAGCTCATTCTGCACAGGAAACAGCCACACACGCTGCTGTTTCGAACTATCATATGACAAGATTTCAACAATAACAACAAACCGATTTTTAAAGTGGAACTTGTCTTGAACAGTGAAAATGAAGACTTTTACGACGAACGTCTTCACCGAGTCAGTCCTCGTTGAGAAATAATGCCACTTTGAAGGTTGAATGTGTAGTAGAGAGGGAATAACGCCATCATAAAATTTCCTTGTTATAGTTTGTTTTTATCGAGGTGATATTTAAAACTTTATGACCGTCTCTCGTAAGAGGTACACTGGAAAACGATGGGAAAGGAAATTAGTATTTCCCTTACAAAAGAGCCACCCTGAAATTCGTCTTGAGCGGTTAGGGGAAATCACAAAACATGAATCAGGATTTCAACCGTCATCCTCCTGGATGTCACTGCGCCACTTCCTTCGACTAGATGTGGGCTAAAGCGTAGCAGGCCGTCGTTAAGACCTTCCTCCATGAGGCAGGAATCAACCTAACAGAATGACCTGCTTTATCTGTTAAGTATGCTTGAAATCGATTACAACTTGTAGTGCGTCTTCACAGGAACCCTCTTGACAGAACCCTCCTCATGTACTAGATGAATTTAGGTGGACCACAGCCGGAGAGTGGAACAGGCTCAAGCTGCAGCTTATCAATCATCTTCTGGTGCCTAGGATGACCCAAGTATTACAGTGAGTGCGGTAGAGTAAAACGGTATTGAGTGTTACTCATCAACGCATTTTTGTTTCACAAGAGGTAATCTTTTGAAAAAACTACCATTGTTTTAGTTATTGTGTTATTTTTATTTCACAGTAATTGCTTTTTGATTGATAGGGCTTATTACTTCATTTCCTGTTTCTCTTGTCTCTAAACCTAAATAAGTTCGCTGATATGTCGGTGGTGCAAAACTTTTTTTGGTGAGTTGAGACACAATTGCGCTCCAGTACTAACACATTGGGAAAGAACTGTACCTACATGCTGGCAGTAAAACCTCCACATAGACAACACAGCCACCCTGAGTGTCTACCAGCCATTGTTGTCATATTATTATTTAATTTTTAATGCTCATCTTGCCCAGATACGAAATCGACGACATTTCTCTGCGAGCAGATATCGACGAAGTTACGTGGTCTGAATCTACGAGGGGCGCTCAATAACTAACGTAACACTTTTTTCCAGCCAGTTTCGGTTGAAAAGTGCGGAATTTGTTGTGGAACATTGTAGAATATTCTTGCTTCAGCTGAAGTTCCGGTAGGTGGCGGCACTGTACGTAGCCTTCAAAATGCTGCCTGTAATAGAGGTGCGTTCGGAGCAGACAGCTGTTATTGAGTTTCTTTTGGGGGAAAACCAGAGCATCGCAGATATTCATAGGCGCTTGCAGAATGTCTACGGAAACTTGTCAGTGAACAAAAGTATGGTGAGTCGTTGGGCAAGGCGCCTGTCATCATCGCAACAAGGTGGCACAAACATGTCCGATGCTCCGCGTCCGGCCGGCTGCACACAGCTGTGATTTCTGCAATGTTGGAAGGTGCGGACACTCTCCTTCGAGTTGATCGATGGATGATAAACACTTAGCTGCTCAAAAGGACGTCTCTGTTGGTAGTGCTGACCCACTCGTCCACCAATTGGGATACTCAAAGGTGTGTGTTTGCTGCGTTCAAAAAAAGAAAAAGTTCAAAGCCGCACTCTCAGCCGGCAGTCATAGCGACGGTCTTCTGTGACTCTGAACGGTTATTATTCTTTTTGATGTTATCCCTAATGGTGCAACGATTGCAACGATTAACTCTGAAGTGTGCCGGCCGCGGTGGCCGTGCGGTTCTAGGCACTTCAGTCCGGAACCGCGTGACTGCTACGGTCGCAGGTTCGAATCCTGACTCTGGCATGGATGTGTGTGATGTCCCTAGGTTAGTTAGGTTTAAGCAGTTCTAAGTTCTGAGGGACTGGTGACCTCAGATGTTGAGTCCCATAGTGCTCAGCCATTTGAACCATTTTTGAACTCTGAAGTGTACTGTGTTACACTCAGCAAATTGAAGAAACGACTTCAGTGTGTTCGACGCCACAAAAATGCAAACGAACTTCTTGTTCTCCATGACAGCGCAAGATCTCCCACAAGTCTGTGCACGCGAGAGGAGCTCACAGAACTTCATTGGAGTGTTCTTCCTCGTCTACCTTACAGCGCGAGTCTTGCACCTTCCAACTTCTATCTGTTTCGCCCAATGAAGGCTGCACACCGCGGGAAGCAGTACGCGGATGATGGGGAGCATTAGTGATGCAGCAGGACGTTTGCTCCGACGTTGACCAGTAGAGTGGTACCATTCGGGTATACAGTCCCTCCCAGTAAGGTGATGCAAGTGCTACCCATTGTACGGAGATTAAGTTGAAAAACAAGGCTTTGTAACCCACAGATTGGGCGGATCGTATGGTGTATTGGAATCCTGAATAAACCAGCCTCTTTTCAGAAAAAAAAAGCTGTTGCATTACTTATTGAACGTCCCTCGCAACTAAATTAATGGGACAGAAAGACGCTGCAACTTCCGTCATTAAGGGAGGTGCTACAATTGCTCGTTGCTGAATTTGTCATGAGATGTAGCCGGCGGGAAGTTGGGAGTAACAGAAAAACTGACGGTCTGTATTACGGCACGTGGAGATTCAAGCGCCCAAGGCAGTAGAACATTTTACGTTCAGATATTCAGTGTATTACAATCTGCTATTGCGCTAGTACAATTGCACTTTGGTGAATCAGCGTCAAATCTGGTTGTGCGTGCACCGTCTCATTCAGTCCTTTCTAGCTAGATGACTGAATAATCCCCTCGAGGCACTCGGTCCACAGTGCCATGCAACTGTGTTTATTTGTTTTTCTTCTTGTTGCGATAGTGGAATTGGATATTGCATTACTGAGTAAAATCAACTGACTATATGGGACAAAGAGAATACTGTAGGGGAAATACTTAACAGCTGGACATCAGTACTCAACTGTATATTTTGTTACAGTGAGTGGGTCGCATAAGTCAAAAGTTAATGCCGTATAATTTCCAATTACAATAATGTGAGCCAATTTTCTACACTAAAATCCAAACTGTACAGTGTCCTATGGATTGAAAGCATAGGAATCTGTTATTACTGGACTATCTGTAGGGAGTTAACGTGAAGTTCGTCGTGGTTATAGGTGCTTTGAGAGAACAACATGCTATGTGATGGTAGCCTGTGTTCAGTACAATAGGAATATTCATCTGCAGTACTGCAGAGGAAACACCGTAAAGATGATCAACATGTTCATCCACGGAGTGGATTATACTTACCAATACCAGACGTCGACCTTATCCCATGACTAAATGTGGCATATAACGTCATGTGTACTCGAACAGAGGTCTAATAGAGCACTGATAAAATTTTTTTTTGTTCTATAAAATTGTTTGGACTTTAGGTTGTTGTGACAGACTGATATGTGTGTCTGTCGTGAGTCTGTATTAACTGGGATGGTGATATCGTGGTTGTGAGATGGTGAAGCCAACGAATGTGTATACGCATTCGGGAGGATGACGGTTCAAACCCGCGCTCGCCCATCCTGATTTAGGGTTTTCCTGATTTCCCTAAATCTCTGCATGCAGGTTCTGGGGTGATTCTTTCGAAAGGGCACGGCTGATTTCCTTTCTCATTCTTGCTATCGACGGGACGTCAAAACCAGTCTTCTTTCCTTTTACGAAATGTTAGTTGTACTGACATACTGATCAGTAGCATAGCCTGAGGTCAAGGTTAGGTTGAAAGACGACAATTGGGGTTCTATGTTGCCGAACACAGCGAAATTTCGTGGCACGGGAGTAACTCTTGTTGTGGCACGAATTTAAGGCATATAGGATGTAAACGTGTGATTTATGTCCGCCGTTTTGAAGATGTAATTCGTCAAAGCCGAAAGGTAGTATCGGCTGGGACAATCTTTTCGAACCTCGCTAGTTGGTAACGCACATGGGACGTCATATAGAGATCGGAGGACTAGAGTGGCAGTAATCAGCTGTAGGCACTTACGTTAGGAATGCGTTTAAAATCCTGTATCACTACCACATCCAGTCAGTGATCACACGAAGTCAGGTTTGTTATTTTGCTCGTATCACTCAGCATCAATGCAACTCAGATCTAAGCGAATACGAAGGAAGGTTGGAATTCATTATCTCGTCCAAGTCACTGTAAATGAAAAAGCAACAGTTTTTTTTTCCTGTTGTGGCATGGCGAGGAAAAATAACGCCCACCTTTTACGTATGGAAATGTAAAATAAGTAGCGTCACGGGGTTTTGAATCGCGATCCTGCTGAAGGCACCGGTATGAAGACATATTGTCGTGATACGTGTCACAGGGTAATCGAGCACAGCAGAGTAAAACTTATGACGCAATTCGATCAGGAAATTAGACGCTAAAAGCTGTAGACGAGTTTTGCTATTTGAGTAGCATAGCAGACGATGGTAGTAGTGTCGAAAATATGAAATGCTAATTGTTTGTGATAAAGAGAAGTAGACTACAATTTACCTACAGCTATTGTTCACAAATAAAGACAGGTTAGATTCCACAAACAACAATCGAGTGAAACCCAACTGACCCTGTTCGTCCACGAGACCTAGGAAGCAGTAAATGCCGACGCCCACGTTGATACCGTGTTCTTTGACTTCCGGAAAGCATTCGTTAAGTTCCAAACTGTCACTTAATGGACGAAATATGGGCGTACGGAATATGAGACCAACCTTGTAAATGAATTGAAGAGTTTCTAGCGTATACAGGTGAGCAACAGAAATTGGGCTGGAAAATATTTCACGCACCTTAAGATAGGCAACTCAGCTTACTTCATCCACACCTGGGGCAGATGATGTACGTTGCGTTGCCTGTTTTAAGATGAATGAAATACACTGAGCAACAGAATTAAAGCATTACTTTTTCGAAATCCCACAGTTGTCTCCAATTGAGAGGCATGAGTTTGAAGTTTGCCTCAAAAGTGCCTGGAACCTTCCTCTGTTATAGTGAAAAAGGGTGACGAACTGTGGCGTCACCCTCAGGTTCGACGACTCTTCAAACGGCAAGGTGTCGACATATGCGAAGAAAAGGTCAGCTCATGTGACGTGCAGGTGCGTTAATGATGGTACATTGGGACCACATCTCACCAAAAGTGTGCCAAATGCCACTATGGACGTGTCACACGATGGAAGGGTCGTCACAGCCCCTCTTACCCACATTGCACCCCTTCCTCTGGCGCCTCTACGATAGAGATCAGAACCCCGACGCCCAGCGCCGAAATCACGCAGGTTCATTATGAGTAGCCGAGGAAAACATTCCAGACACACCGCCGTCCAGAATCGGCACGAAAAGACGTCATGGGGTGGCATAAAGGGCGTCAATGAAACCACCCCTTTTCTCGAGACGTTGGTTCCCACACATTTGGCGGCCGAAAACGACATTTCGCAGTGCGACGAGCTCCAGGAAAACGTTCTTGACAGCCTCTGCTGACACTGCTGACACCCTCGGACGTTTCAACCCTTCTCTACAGACATTGTTGGTCTGCGACACCGATGAACATGGTCGCACCTCTTTGGAGCACAGCGCGACCTCAAATTTTGCTGTTGTATACATGTTGCAACCTCTAGGGACCGTTCAAGACCATTTGATGAAATATGACGCGAACCGAAGCAGCAAAGGGTGCTTACGCTTTTTCAGCCCTCCTATTTCGCGTCTTCCTGTGGCGTGATTACGAGTTCCCTCTAGGACACACCAGTCTGGTAAAACCCTCGCTTGCACCTTCCCACTTTCATTGAGAATTTTAAAAATGAATATTTACAGAGACAATCTGTAAATTAGTGCGAGGCACTTCCAAACAGGCAGCGGGAATGTCACAGGTATTAAAGGGCTGCCTGCCTGCAGGCACCTCGAACTACTCTACAGATTGCTTCTGTACACGTCCATTTTTAAAATTCTCAGTGAAGGTGAGCGGGTGCCACCGAAGGTGTTGTGCTGATTTGGGGGGTCTTATAGGGACCTTTTGCTGTTTTATTCAAGCGTGTGTCAATGTCACATCCCCCTTCCCCGTCATATTTCATCGAATGGTCTTGAATCGTCCCTAGTAGTACCAACGGGTCCACGAGAGCAAAAATTGGGGTCGCGTTGCGCTCTAAATGGGTGCGATCACGTTCAGTTGGGTACAGAACCACAGTGTTTATGGAGAAGGATTGAAAAGGACGAGGCTGTTAGCAGTGTCATAGGTTGTCAAGAATGTCTTCCCATTGCTAAGCGCACTGTGAGACGTCGTTTTCGACCGCGAAATGTGTGGGAATCAACGCTCAAGGGATAGGGGTGGTTTCGTTGACGCCCTTTATGCCATCCCATGACGTCTTTTCATGCCGATTCTGGACGGCGGTGTGTCTGGAATGTTTTCCTCGGCTACTCATAATGAACCTGCGTGATTTTGGCGATGGGCGACGGGGTTCTGATCTCCATCGCAGAGGCGCCAGAGGAAGGGGTGAAATGTGGGTAAGAGGGGCTGTGACGACTCTTCCATCGTGTGACACGTCCACAGTGGCATTGGGCAGACTTTTGGTGAGATGTGGTCCCAATGTAACATCATTAACCCACCCTGCACGTCACATGAACTGGGCTTTTCTCCGCATGTGTCTACACCTTGCCGTTTGAAGCGTCGTCGAATCTGAGGGTGACGTCGTAGTTCGCCACGCTTTTTCACTATTACAGAGGAAGGTTCCAGGCACTTTTGAAGCAAATTTCAAACTCATGCCTCTTAATGGGAGACAACTGTCGGGTTTCGAAAAAGTAATCCTTTAATTCTCTTGCACAGTGTATTTCATGCAGCTTAAGCCAGGCAACTCAACGTACATCACCTGTCCCAGGTGTGGCTGAAGTAAATTGGGTTGCCTACCTTAAGGTTCCATGAGACATTTTCTGGGCAAGTTTTCTTTTCAAACCTTGCAGAATATAGCATGTCACTCTTAACAGAGAGAAATCTCAATACGTAAAACTTATGGCATACGCCAATGGAGTGTCACAGGACCGCCATTCCAGATGGAGAAGTCACAGTGCTAAAAGACTGTTCCGAAATGTAGGAAGACCTGCAGAGGAACGACGCTTGTTGTGGTGATTGACAGTAGACCCTCTACATAAATAAATGGAATGTATTGCACACAAATTAGCGGAAAGACGCGTTATCATATTGTTACACTATTGCCGAACAGCAAATGGAAGCAGTTACGTACATTAAGTATCTGGGAGTAAGCGTACGTAACGATTTAAGGTGGTACAGTCACACAAAACAAGCCGTATGAATGCTGCCTTTCCTGCGTTTAATATCGTCTGTAATGGTTACTACAAACGGTGCTCAAGTTTGAAATGGGGAAGGATACCAGAGTTTCTCTTCCAATGGACCCATGCCCCAAAACTGCCTCGATCGATTTAGGAACATCGGATTAAACCTATATGTGGATGGCTCGACGGAGGTTTGAACCGCCGTCGTCTCGACTGCCAGTCCAGTTTCTTAACATTACGCCACATCGCTCTATGACGATTAGTCAGACTATTACTTTATTCACGTATGAAGAGATTCTCAACTCCAAAGAATTAGACTGAGATTTATTGGACAAATTCTCACCAACGAAGGAGGTATCTTCAAAAACCATCATTCGACCCTTATTGGAATGTTGCTCACCATTTCGGGATCCGTTCCAGATAGGACTGATAGAGGAGACAGATCCAAAGAAGAGCACCGTGTTCAGTCAGAGGTTTGTTTTGTAAGTGTGAAATCGTTACATAGGTGGTCATTCCACTCCAGCGGAATACGTTATAAGAGAGTCACTGTGTATCACAATGCGGTTTATTGTCAACATTCCGAGAACTTTGATTCCTAGAAAAGTGACCCATCATCATTTTCCAGACCCTGGCTGGGTTTGCTTGGAATGTAAGCCCGTCCAACTTTTCCTGTCCTCCCATGACGTTTCCCTCTCCAGTTTGCTCTAGGCCCTCCTCTATTCTTCACACATTCCTTCACTTCAACGATCCATTAGACTCTTGGTCTTCCTCAAGGTATCTATCCTCCTACTGTCATTTCATTGGCCTTTCTTGGTATACTACCAGCATCCATTCTTTTACTTATCCACACCATTTTAATCTTGTCATTTCTGTGGCCTCTTGCATGGTCTTCTCTTTCACTATTTCTCTCACTATCTCATTCCATACTGTATCCGTTGTTGTCAGTCCTGTCCTGTTTCTCTAAAATGTGATCCTGCTCACTTGCCTTTACTGATTAACCACTTTTCATATACACTCCTGGAAATGGAAAAAAGAACACATTGACACCGGTGTGTCAGACCCACCATACTTGCTCCGGACACTGCGAGAGGGCTGTACAAGCAATGATCACACGCACGGCACAGCGGACACACCAGGAACCGCGGTGTTGGCCGTCGAATGGCGCTAGCTGCGCAGCATTTGTGCACCGCCGCCGTCAGTGTCAGCCAGTTTGCCGTGGCATACGGAGCTCCATCACAGTCTTTAACACTGGTAGCATGCCGCGACAGCGTGGACGTGAACCGTATGTGCAGTTGACGGACTTTGAGCGAGGGCGTATAGTGGGCATGCGGGAGGCCGGGTGGACGTACCGCCGAATTGCTCAACACGTGGGGTGTGAGGTCTCCACAGTACATCGATGTTGTCGCCAGTGGTCGGCGGAAGGTGCACGTGCCCGTCGACCTGGCACCGGACCGCAGCGACGCGCGGATGCACGCCAAGACCGTAGGATCCTACGCAGTGCCGTAGAGGACCGCACCGCCACTTCCCAGCAAATTAGGGACACTGATGCTCCTGGGGTATCGGCGAGGACCATTCGCAACCGTCTCCATGAAGCTGGGCTACGGTCCCGCACACCGTTAGACCATCTTCCGCTCACGCCCCAACATCGTGCAGCCCGCCTCCAGTGGTGTCGCGACAGGCGTGAATGGAGGGACGAATGGAGACGTGTCGTCTTCAGCGATGAGAGTCGCTTCTGCCTTGGTGCCAATGATGGTCGTATGCGTGTTTGGCGCCGTGCAGGTGAGTGCCACAATTAGGACTGCATACGACCGAGGCACACAGGGCCAACACCCGGCATCATGGTGTGGGGAGCGATCTCCTACACTGGCCGTACACCACTGGTGATCGTCGAGGGGACACTGAATAGTGCACGGTACATCCAAACCGTCATCGAACCCATCGTTCTACCATTCCTAGACCGGCAAGGGAACTTGCTGTTCCAACAGGACAATGCACGTCCGCATGTATCCCGTGCCACCCAACGTGCTCTAGAAGGTGTAAGTCAACTACCCTGGCCAGCAAGATCTCCGGATCTGTCCCCCATTGAGCATGTTTGGGACTGGATGAAGCGTCGTCTCACGCGGTCTGCACGTCCAGTACGAACGCTGGTCTAACTGAGGCGCCAGGTGGAAATGGCATGGCAAGCCATTCCACAGGACTACATCCAGCATCTCTACGATCGTCTCCATGGGAGAATAGCAGCCTGCATTGCTGCGAAAGGTGGATATACACTGTACTAGTGCCGACATTGTGCATGCTCTGTTGCCTGTGTCTATATGCCTGTGGTTCTGTCAGTGTGATCATGTGATGTATCTGACCCCAGGAATGTGTCAATAAAGTTTCCCCTTCCTGGGACAATGAATTCACGGTGTTCTTATTTCAATTTCCAGGAGTGTATATGCATGTGTATTGGATCACAATAGAGTCGGTTTAGTGTTTATTTTGCTCTTTTGTGGTACATCCACGCTCCGGATCAGGCTTCTTATACTCTGCAGGAATCTATGTGCATCCCTTCACATTTCACTAATCTCCTTATCGTTCTTCCTCCTGGCTTTTGTTATGCTCCCCAGTTACATGAAACTTTACACCTTCTTTAGTACAATATATTACTTCCTCTATATTTCGCGAAAATATCATGAAGGTAAAATTTGAGATACTCGAGCTTAGGATGATGGTTTCCAACAATAATCGTTCTTCCCACGCACCATTCGCGGCTGAAATGGAAAAGGCCGGAAGTGGCAGTAGTACACGAAATATACTTCGCGACGTGCCGTAAGGTGCCTTGCGAAGTACAGAACTAGATGTAGATATACACTATGTGGCTAAAAGTATACGAATAACCCTATGTAATGCGGAACTGACCATTAGATGTCACGAGAGGCGGACCCACCAGTGTAAAAGATGTTGATTATTGATTGTCAGTATGGAAGCAGTATCAGCAAAATGGCTCAGTCGGTAGAGCACAGTGACATTAAATGTGAACTAGGCATTGGATGTCATCTGAGTAACGAATCCATCAAGGATGTTTCAACCCTTCTAAAATTGCCCAAGTCCAGTGTTGTTGATGTGATTGCGAAGTGGAAACGCGAAGGGGCAAACATAACTAAAAGAATATCATACAGACCTCATGTACTGACGGTTAGGGACCGTCAAACACTGCGGAGGGTGGTTGTAAAAAATCGCATTAAATCAGCAGAAGGAATCACTTGGGAGTTCCGAAATGCTTCCAGCAGTCCTGATAGCTCAGTGATTATTGTAGGGAGTTAAAAGGGTGGGGTGCAATGATCGAGCAGCTCCTCATAAGCCACACATTCCTGCAGTCAATGCTAAATGGCGCTTGAGGTGGTGTAAAGAGCGACAACACTAGACAATGAAAACGATTGATTTGGAGTGATGAGTCGCTCTATACTCCATGGCAATCCAATACAAGTGTTTGGATCTGGCGACTGCATGAAGTATGTTATCTGCCATCTATGTAGTGCCAAGACATGATACTATGTCCGCGGACCTAACCGAATCACGAGCGCCCTGCCGTTGCTCAGCCCGGCCGCACATGCGCGGTGGTCGGCCTTAGCTTCACGTCGCGGCCGCCGGAGGTTCATGGCGCTATCTCCGGCTGAAGACGTCGCGCCATTCAATAGTTATTGCCTGCAGCTCCCTCTATGACCACAACATATAACGGGAGCACAGACCTGACGCCACGGTCACTCGCTCTTGCTCGCTGGCTGTGTTAATATCGAAGTGTTATTGTATAGATCATATATGACAACCTTGGGCTTAGAACTTAGTAACGATTTCGATTGTACTGCCGATTTGTGAATTGTATTGTGAACTTAATTACGTAGCTACTTGTTATGAAAGCAATAGACGGTGCCTGCTTCAATGTGGAGAATAAAGATAAGTAATCTTCCTGATCGCTGGCGCCTTACTTTGAGACTAATATTTTCTCGGCCATCAGTTCTTGCGTCACATCCCGGTCACGTCCTGCTACCAATTCCTACTTATGTTTGCCACTCCAGGCAGACATAAAACGTGAAGTACGGAGGAGGTGGTGGTACTTTATGGGAGTATTTTTCGTGGTTAGGGTGTGGTTCTCTTATTGCGTTTACGAAAACGCTAAATGCGGAAAGATCTGAGCATTTTTGTATCGTACTTTCCTATGTACAGTAGAGAAACAGTTCGGAGACGATTATTGTTTGTATCAGCAAGACAATACACAGAGTGTTAAAGCAGCATCTGCAAGGCAATGGTTTTTGGACGAGAACATTTCTGAAATTGACTGTCCCACCCAGAGTCGTGACCTGAACACAGTCGAACAATTTTGGGATGAGTCGGAAAGAAAACTACACGCTACACCCCAGCATCCAATATCGCTATCTTCACTGGTTTCTGCTCTTGAAGAATGGGCTGCCATTCCTCCACTAGACTGAAAGAGTCCCCAGGAGAGTTCAATCCGTCATAAACGCGAAGGGTAGACACATCCCATATTAATGTCCACTAATACATGTCCGGAGCCAATGGCCTTGCTGCAATGGTAACACTGGTTACTGTCAGGTCACCGAAGTTAAGTGCTGTCAGGATTGGCCAGCACTTGCATGGGTGAGGTCCGGGTCTGTCGAGTGCTGATGGCAAGCGGTGTGCAATCAACCCTTGTCAGGCCAATTGAGGTGCTATTTGATTGAGAAGTGGGGGCTCCAGTCACGAAGATTGACGACAGCTGGGAGAGCAATGTAGTGACCACATGCCACTCCATATCTGTGTCAATGATGGCATCGGCCGAGGATGGTCGGTACCGTTGGGCCTTTCGAGGCCTGTTCAGACGGAGAATAATAGGTGTCTGGATACTTTTGATGAGATATTATAGTACAGTAGAGTGGAGAACTGGTGAGCTGGCTGCCGTAGTGTCGGACACCGGCGGTCGTGACGCCAGGTGGAGACGTGGCGCCGCGCCGGTTAGCGCCGGCCGGGTCGGTGTGTGCCGAGTGACGCGAGCGCGGGCCATTAGTATGTGCGCGCGCCTCGCCATGAATAGCGCCGTCCGTGTAGCGCGGCCTACGTGACGCACACCCCGAGCGTGCTGGGCTGCGCTGCGCTCGTTTCATTTGCACCCGCCGGCCGCCGCCGTGGGAATTGCCGAGGTCGCTCCGCGGAACTGCCGCGCCCTGTGGCTGCTCGTTTCTGCTCGCTCCTCCAGATCGCAGCGGCTCGTTCCTCGCCTTCCTTCTCCGGCTGCGCTTAGCTAACATCGTCTACCCCGTAAACGTTCCCGACGCGGGATGGGTGCAAGAATAGGCATAAGGAAGATTTATTTCAAATTTCTCACGAATTTATACAATAGCGGAAAAAAACCAACAAAAAGAAATACACTTAGGTGACAAAAACCAAGGGATAGCGAGATGCACATATGGCGGTAGTACCACGTACACAAGGTATAAAAGGGCAGTGCATTGACTGAGCTGTCATCTGTTCTCAAGTGATTCAAGTAAAAAGGTTTCCTGCCTGATTATGGCCGAAAGACGGGAATTAACAGACTTTGGATGCGGTCTGATATTTGGAGCTAGGCGCAGTTGACATTCCATTTCGGAAATCGCAAGGGAATTCTGTAGTCTGAGATTCACAATATCAAGAATGTTCCGAGAATTCAACATTTCAGGTATTATTTCTCACCACGGTCAATGCTGTGGCCGAAGGTTTTCACTGAACGACTGAGAACAATGGCGTTTGTGTGGAGTTGTCAGTGCTAACAAATGATGATAATGGTTGGTTTGTGGGGCACTCAACTGCGCGGTCATCAGCGTCCGTACGAAGTCCCCGTTTTTACCCAGTCCAAATTTTCACGCAATCCAATCGAGCCACTGTCCAGCCGGCCGGGACCCCGTGATCCAGAGGCAACAACGCTAGCCACTAGACCACGAGCTGCGGACGCTGCTAACAGAGAAGCAACATAGTGTTAAATAACCACGATTATCAATATGGGACGTATGACGAACATACCAGTTACGACACTGCGGTGAAATTTGACGTTAATTATGGCGGCAGACGATCAACGCGAGTGCCTTTGCCATCAGCAGGGCATCGCCAGCAGCGCTCTCTTGGTCTCTTGACCATATTGATTGGACTCTCGACTACTGGCAAAACGAGGCCTGGTCAGATGATTTCATTTGGTAAGATCCGATGGTAGGGTTCGTGTGTGGCGCAGACCCCACGAAGCAATGGACCCAAGTAGTCAACAAGGTACTGTACAAGCTGGAGTTGGCTCCATAGTGGTGTGGGCTATGTTTACAAGGATTTGACTGGACCCTCTGGTCTAACTACACTGTTCATTGACGCAAAAGGTTACGTCTGGCTACTTGGAGATCATTTGCAACCATTCATGGATCTCATGTTCCCAAACAACAATGTCGTGTCACCGAACCACAATTATCCGCGATTGGTTTGAAGGACATTCTGGACAATTCGGGCAAATTATTTGGCCACTCAGACCGCCAGACCTAAATCCCATCGAATATTTATGGGTCATAATCGAGAGATCAATTCGTGCCCAACATCATGCACCAGCAACACTTTCGTAATTAAGGATGGCTATAGTGGCAGCATGGCTCAGTATTTCTACAGGGGACATCCAACGACTTGTTCATTCCACGCCACGTTGAGTTGCTGTACTCCTCCGGGCAAAAGGAGGTCCGACACGATATTAGGAGGTATCCCTTGACTTTTGTCACCTCAGTGGATTAAATTTGTGTAGATAATTTGTTTCAGTGATTGACGATACAAGTTCAATCGTTAATGTAAGCATGACAAAAGCCGTTGGAAATGTGAAATGCTGGTACGTTAATAAACAGTTTCACCGCAGATATGCATGCATTGTGTCTTACATCTTCCGGATGTCAGTTTGTGGGATAGAGATCCATGCCTGTTGCGTTTAGTAGGTCAATACAGAGACGGTTAATGCTGATTGTGGATGACGCTGGAGATGTCGTCCGATGATGATGCCCCATTCGTGCTCAATCGGAGACAGATCTGGCGATTGAGCAAGCCATGGCAACATGTCGACATTCTTAGTAGAGCTTGTTGGGTTAGAACAGAGATATGTGGGCGAACGTTATCCTGTTGGAAAACACCACCTTGAGTGCTGTTCCACTCCGCCTTCCAGTGAGCACTCGCTTGACACCACTAACGTCGCAAACGGCGGTGGTTTGGGGTCAGTAGAAGTCATGCTACAGGGTATCAGGCCCTTAGCTGTCCTTGAAGTAACCGATTTGTAACAGCTCTTTGGTGGTGTCAACAACTGTTCGGGCTGCTGCTACAGACGCAGTACGATCTACCTCTACCATATGCCGAACACGACAGTCTTCCCTTTTAGAATTTCCACCTGGCCATTCGGAGCCCGGTCTTCTTATGATCGTACGTTTCTGTGACCACCATTGCCATCAGTCATGTACAGTGGCTACATCCCTGCCAAATCTTTCTGCAGTATCGTAGGAGCCTCCAGCTTCTCGTAACCCAATTACATGACCTCGTTCAAACTCAGTGAGCTCTTGATAATGGTGTCTTCATCGTCTTGAAGGCATTTTGACTAACATGAACTCACTACATCCAATGTGAAACGTAACGAACGCTGACGACCATTTCAGCACGTATTTAAGCCAGACCAGATTTCCATCCTCATAGTGGCGCTAGTAGCGCCGCTCTTATGCGACTGGCGCGAAATTTGAATCGACATCATCTTCTAGACGTAGAAACACACCTACCAACCTTCATTAATCTCGCACAACTCCTTCTTGGAGATGGGATTTTTTCAGTCACATTGTATGTAGTGATGATCGTCTGAGACTATACAAAACGACAGTTTGACGTTAGCGACCGCGACAGGAAATACTATGGCACCGGCCATCATTATATACGAGGTTCTGCTTCAGGCCCTCAGTTGAGCCACACGTCTGACAACACCTTTTGAACATGTTTCTTGAATAGTGAAGAAATGAAGAATATGAAGTAAATACACACATGAGAAACCCCTGAAGGTAGACATTGACTGTGGATATTGTATCACAGACAAAGTCCCTTTGACTATTCAGAGATGTCACTAAACCCGCCCAGAGATGTAAACAACCATGCATGAGCAGCGCCTATCAGACGGACGGGGTCCGACAGCCGATCAGTTCCATTCATTCCACCAGGAAAGAGGTACACGGCCCGTGTTGTCCGTAGTTCAACCATGCCTAGACAGTCAATACCGCGGTTCGATCGCGTCCGCATTGTTACTTTGTGCCAGGAAGGGCTCTCGACAAGGGAAGTATCCAGGCGTCTCGGAGTGAACCAAAGCGATGTTGTTCGGACATGGAGGAGACACAGAGAGACGTGAACTGTCGACGATATTTCTCGCTCAGGCCGCCCAAGGGCTACTACTGCAGTGGATGACCACTACCTACGGATTATCGCTCGGAGGAACCCTGACAGCAACGCCACCATGCTGAATAATGCTTTTCGTGCAGCCAGAGTACGTCGTGTTACGACTCAAACTGTGCGCAATAGACTGCATGATGTGCAACTTCACTCCCGTCGTCCATGGCGAGGTCTATCTTCGCAACCGCGACACCATGCAGTGCGGTACAGATGGGCCACCAACACGCCGAAGGGACCGCTCAGGATTGGCATCACGTACTCTTCACTGATTAGTGTCGCATATTCCTTCAGCCAGACAATAGTTGGAGACGGGTTTGAGGGCGACCCGGTCAGGCTGAACGCCGTAGTCACACTGTCCAGAGAGTGCAGCAAGGTGGTGGTTCGCTGCTCTTTTGGGTGTGGCATTATGTGCGGCCGACGTACACCGCTGGTGGTCTTGGAAGGCGCCGTAACGGCTATACGATACGGCAGTGCCATCCTCCGGCCGATAGCACAACCACATCGGCAGCACATTGGCGAAGCATTCATCTTCATGGATGACAATTCGCGACCCCATCGTGCACATCTTGTGAATGACTTCATCTCTCGACTAGAGTGTCCAGGATGTTCTCCAGACATGAAGCCTATCGAACATGCCTATGATGGATTGAAAAGGGCTGTTTATGGACGGCGTGACGCACCAACCACTCTGAGGGATCTTCGCCGATTCGCCGTTGAGGAGTGGTACAATCTGGACCAACAGTGCCTTGATAAAGTTGTGGGTAGTATGCCATTACGAATACATGCATGCATCAATGAAAGAGGACGTGCTACTGGATATTTGAGGTAGCTGTGCACAGCAGTCTGAACCACCAGCTCTGAGGGTCTCATTGGTACAATATGCAATGTGCGGTTTGCATGAGCAGTAAAAAGGGCGGTTTGCATGAGCAGTTAAAAGGGCGGAAATGATGTTTATATTGATGTCTATTCCAATTTTCTGCACAGGTTGCGGAACTGTCTGACCGAGGTGATGCAAAACTTTTTTGGTGTGTCTAGTTACCAATGGAAAAAATGCTCTTATCGGAGTACAAAACGGGCAAATATTTTTATGTTTAAAAGACTGACTGAAAAGTGAACACTAGCTGCCTCATTCTACCTTCCTCAGCACCTTCAAAAATGTTCCGAAAATTTTTGAGTTGCAAATATATTCGCACACTTTTTAACATGCAGATCGCCTCTTACGGCCACAAGTCAGTAGTGGTACCTCGCACGCGTCCACCAGTGTATCGCTGTAAGTCGCTCATGCTACTACTCCCTCTTGTCCATTATCACTCGCTTCGTCTGCCCAACTAATTTGTCATTACCTCTTTGTGTCTAACTGTCTGTCTCCTGTGTCACAGCTACGTGCGTTTTCTCACTGTCACTATCTTCCTCGTATTCTCTCCTACTGCCACTATCTCATTCTTTTCTTCCCACTGCTGCTGTGTCTTCTCATTGTGACTATTTCTCGCTTCCTCGTCGTCATTGTGGCTCTCACCCACTTTCTCTCTTTTTCTGTAATCCTCTCTCACTCGCACTGTTTCCTTCACTCTTTCCCTAGCACTGTTCTGTCACTGTCAACTACGTTCCACTACCGCTCTTTCCCTGTCACTACCATTGTCTGCTTCGCTGTTTCTACAATACAGCCATTGTCTACAATCTTCCAGAATTTATGTCTTTTCCGTCTCTTTCCTACTGCCACTATCGTCTTCCCTCTCAACATAAAAAAGTGCGAGTAAGTGTCGAGAAAATTATTAAAGATATTGAGGAAGGTAGAATGAGTCAGCAGTAGCCCATTTTTCAGGTAGAGCATTTTAAACTAAAGATAATTCGTCTGTTTTGTACTCCAGTAGGAGCACTTTTCCCTGCTTCCCTTCTTTTCCCCGCTACAATAGGGCATGTCACTCGTATGATGAAAAAAATATTGGTCAGTATAATTAACGGAAAATTAATTTTACACCTCCGACCTAATTTTACGTTCACAGAAATTTTGCATGTGCTTCAGTACTACAACATGGGGTTCCCAGAACAGAGACACTTTACAGCATATATCTCCGTGCAACGTCACTTTATAAACGTTTTTGCCTCACACCGGATTTTATGAGCGTATTTTACGTGTACAAGTAGGGTAATTTTGAACTTCTGTATGTCGAAAACGGGTAAAGATATTAAGATAATTTTCAAGATTGTTAGAGATCTGGATCTGAGGAATATGTCGCAAAAATTACATCTATTTGCTGTGCTTAGCCGCCTTGGAATTCACTGCTCGCTTTTGGTACGAAAAAATGGTAAAAAGCCTGTTTTGGTGCTTTTCTAAGGAAACGACTATGAATTAATGATGGCTCCATGAGTCCCTTAAGGCCCACATAAACCACATCAAATACAAAATTAACCAACCGATTTGTTCCATTTGCCTCAGTGGGAAGAAGTGTGTAATACTCATATTTTGACCCTGTACAGGTCGACAGTGACACTAAGATGACCGTTGTGTTTCGTATACAAATGGTCCCTAGCCGGAGCGGTATCCAAAACACTCGACTGTAATTTTCTATCACCAATAGAACCCGAGGTATGAACCCCGAAATATTCCCGTTTTTATGAGCGAGCGGCAAGTGTACCGGTACAGGGTGGTTATAATTGAACTTCCGCTGCCTGAGCCAGTGTAGAAGGCAAACTCGTATTTACCACATAGGCACCCAACTCTATAGAAATGATACTCAGACTGTGCGCTGCAGCATTTGCGTTATAAGTACTGTTCGTCTCATGATTTGCCTTTAGGCGCTGGCACTGGTACGCCGACGTAGTTGAAACACATGCTTCAGTTTGAATTACAGGTGCAGAGTGTCAACACGGGTATGGACAAATTGAGCGGGGGTTTATTCGTAATGTTGTTTTATCAAAACAACAGCAATACAGTTGCTACTCTTCGCAAGCACTGACGCGTTAAATGAATACGGAGAGGTTCTCTTTCAGTACCGGACTTGAAGAGCATCGTTTGGAAATTCGAATTAAGTGGCGTCTTGGCAAGTTCTCCTGGGAGAAGCCGACGGCCAATCGCGCCAGACAGTGTTGAAGAAGTTACCATTGTCAAGGGCTGAGAATGCTGGACACAGTGTGCGATCTTCAACAAGTAGACGACAACGGAACATTCCCTGACCCCCCCGTTGTTTCGGGCAGCAGCAGAGCTATCTCTGGTGCAGTTCAAGGCTGTCGCTGATGCAGAATGCTGGACACAGTGTGCGATCTTCAACAAGTAGACGACAACGGAACATTCCCTGACCCCCCGTTGTTTTGGGCAGCAGCAGAGCTATCTCTGGTGCAGTTCAAGGCTGTCGCTGATGCAGATGGTCGTCACATTGAGCAACGTTTGTAACCTGGAAAGCAAACATGGTACGCGATTAACAAATTTTACCCTCTTCTGTGGAAATTAAAATTATTTCTTTCAGTGGTTTATTTATTATTTGTCTTCTGCATGTCCTTACTAATGCTTCCACAAAGTTTCGTTGTCCTACAATTACTCGTTTGTATTGGTGGCCCACTCAGGTAGCGAAAGTTAATTATAACTACCCTGTACATCTACATATATACGAGTACTCCTGCAGCCACTGTATAGTCCATGGCGGAGGATTAATCGCACCAGCATTACCGAATTTCTGTGCTATTCCGTTCGCGTATCTTTCCCCGTTTATTCTACGGGGTCGGCAGTGTGATATGGATTGAGACAATGCCTGTGATGGTCGACGACCGATGCCCTTTCTGTCGCCGCCACTCCCCATGGGACAGCATCTGTCTGCGTCCAGAGTAAATCTCATGGTCAAGTATAAGAACGTTTTCTAAATGTTTGCGTTGCGTGTATCTGAGGCAGGACGTAGGTAACGGCTCGGGACTTAGCTAGCTGGATGTCGAAAACCCAGGCTGGCCGGCTCCCCATTCCCCATTCCTCGTGCTTAATCCTTGAGGCGCATTCGATCCGGGGCTGGCTCGCCTCGCCGTATCCTGGAAACGGCTTTTCAACGCGCTCAGAAATCCGGCCGGTCATATCATTCGGCTATTGTCTGAGGAAAAACGACAGTGTATGTGCCATCGTACATGAGATATACAATGGTGGCTGCAACATAGCCGGTCAGTCTTCCTCGAATACAGGTTCTATAAATTCACCCAACAGGGAATGGTGGAGACTATATTTCCTCGCTTCCAAAGACTGCCATGTAAGTTCCCAAAATATGACGGTCACTCAATAATTAAACAGACAACTGTACAGCAAAAATGGTTCATTAAATCAGTATAGTTTTTGTCTATTTTCCAGGTAGTAACCACTAGCTTATATCCACTTCCCCCATTTTCTTACTAGTCTTCTTATCCACTCAGAGAAGAACTTCCTATCTTGATCTGGAAGCCAATTTTGTACTTTTCTCTTTAACTCTTCGTTGCCGTTGACTTGATGCAACACAAAGCGTCTTTCAAGGAACCTAGTAGATTAAAAACCCAATCAGGCATGCTCGGGGCTGTAAAGAGGGTGAGGCAGGAGCTCCCAACCCTCTTTGTCAATAGTTTCCAGAGTAGGTAGCGCTGTATCGGGTCTAGCATTGTCTCGTTAGCCGAAAAATCAGGTATATAATAAAACAGAAACATTACTTCCATTTTTTTCTCCGTCAAGTGATGAACATGGTTTGTCATGCTCTGTGACAGCTCGTGAACCGTGATTGGAGATTCAATTTGTTTAAATTGTCTTTTCTCAACACAGCCGCCGCATGTGTTGACGATAGATTGGTTGAGCAATCCGTTCCAGCGCTGCGTGACAATATTCCTGAATATACAAAGAAGATACCAGGAAAGACTCAAGAATCATCACAGAAAAGAACTTCAGTGTGTATAAGCCCTCAATTTCAGGGTTGCCGCTTTATATCGAGCCGGAACGCAAAATTTACAGATGTGTTTAAGTCTGCTACATAGAAATAAACCACATACTGAAACAATACTCAGCAAGAGTCTACCAAGACCAAGAGTTTTGGGTTGTTGACCTTGCCATACTGTGAAGTGATGAACCAACTTTCCTGTCACTTTTTGAATTGGCCTTAATCAGGGTGTATGATACTATTAGAGAGATGCAGAGTTTAAGGGGCATTACTCCAGTAGCATTACTTATCCTGGTGAAGACTGATATGCAGTCTACAACCTGGCACAATTTTGTGAAGTCGATAGGTACTTCATTTTTCATTTGCTATCAACACTTGCTCGACGAAAGAACGACCTCACTCTTATACATTGTGTGTGTTCGTGAGCCAAGTTCGTGAAGCGGAACATTAAGGTAATCGAACATTTGGAAGTAGATCAGATAACCGCCGTAACTCGACGGATGAGCTGGCTGGAACCGTGGTCAAAGCAGGTCTTTCCGCTTCCGGGAACGTTGATCGCTGAATACGAGCTGTTAAACGTGCCAAATAAAGCGGTGATGCCAGTGAGGCGTTTTACGGCTCACGACGGTTGTAACACGTTTTATCCACTTTCGGTAGTTCGCTCTCGTGTAATGGCTTCTCCACAGCGTTACGGTTTGGATGCTGCAACGGGTCGAAGACCTCGCCTGATCCTGCAGTATAGGAAGCATACTGAAAACCTTGGCAAACAGACTATCTGCGTTACTCTCTGAAACAGACTCCATAGTGCTTGCATTTGACTGTACGTTTATATGAGCCAATGACAATTGTTCACAATCCAAACATAGGACTGGGAGAGTCACGTGATTAGAGCTGGTGGTAAGGACAGGAAATGCTGTGAAACTTCTCTGAATGTCTTATCGTAAAGTTACATAGTGCAGTTAATCAGTGAACTTACCAGGGAATCAGTGATAGCTGACTACAAGTGAAAATAGGCATGTAGGTATTTCTGCTCACTAAATTTGACAACAAACAGATTTCAGATTACCAGAGCAGCCAACGTCAGACATTCGTCTCTGAGAATGATTGTGTTGAGTATAAAATGATCTAGTTCTGAAGTATTGTGCTGTGTGCCTTAGACAGGTATGTGAGGAGAAAAATTGTTACAGATGGGAAAGACTCAGCTTGATTCGACAGCTGCTACGAAGGCAAAGAGAGCTTCGCTTCTGATTTAAGCGTAACCAAAATCAGCGTAAATATTATCATGCGTAAAGATTTGAACGAATTGGAAAATAAATTTCTCCATGCCGAGCTAGCAGAAAACTCTAAGAAGTTGACGTGTTATGTTAAATCAGTAGATAGATAAAGGATATATATCAAGAATGTCAATGATCATTATGGCATAGAAACGAAGGATGACGGAGAGAAGACCAAAATATTAAAGTTCTCTTCTTCGAAACTGTTTCACTGAGTCAGTTCGTACTGCGGTCCGGCTTGCAATCGTCGCATGATGACAGATCTGAAAATAAGAGAAGGCAGGATAGAAAATTAATAAAATTCCTATGAGGTATTATAAAAATGAAGGGGAGAGTGAAATCTGGTGACTGCGCTTGGCGTAGTCCTATTGTCTAGCACCAGGCTGGTTGTGTTATTCCACGAGTAGTGCATTTTCATTTCATAGGTATGATGGTCACTAACTGTAGGCCACATCAAATCATTCCCTTGCTGATCAGATTGTGGTTATAAAAATTTTATTCGTGACCTGTATAGGAACACCAGCTGCAGAGGCAGATATTTGTTATGTAGCGGCTCCGTGTACCCGTTACATTTGTAGACGTGTAGCGGCTCCGTGTACTCGTTACATTTGTAGACATAAGTAGCAGTTACCAACCTGTAAACACATGTCTCCGAGTCTCTAAAGTATCAAATCCAGTGTATAAAACGTCTTATCTTCCGAACTGTCGTTGTATAGGTGGCTTTCGGAAAGCAATGGAACGCATTTTTTTTTCTCAGCCTACTTCGGTTGAAAAAACGCGGAATTTATTGTGGGACATTGTGAAATATTCTGGATTTAGTCTTTCTTGAAGTTGCGATAGGTGGCTGCACAATACGTAGCCTTCAAAATGGCATCTATAAGGGAGGTGCATTCCAAGCAAAGAGGTGTCATCGAGTTTCTTTTGGCGGAAAACTAGAGCATCGCAGATATTCGTAGGCGCTTGCACAATGTCTACGGAGACCTGGCAGCGAATAAAGCATGATGAATCGTTGGGCGAAGCGTCTCTCATCATCACAACATTGTTGCGCAAACGTGTCCGATCTCGTGACTCCTTCAATGTTGGAATGTACCGACACTCTTTTCGAGGTGATCTTCTCCTCTTCTTCAGTAGCGCTACAGCCCTTGGTGAGCCTTGGCGTCTTCAACAATCTTCCTCCACACTTCTCGGTTATTTGCTGCTCTTTTGCACCCCCGGACTCCCATACTGGTGATATCCATTATTACCTCGTCGATCCATCTTCTTCTAGGTCTCCCTTTTCGCCTAACTGAATGGATCATACCTTTCATCATTTTCTTTGGAATTCTATCCTCTGCCATTCTCTCCAAGTGTCTAGCCATCGTATTCGTTGTGATTTCACAAATTTTACTATGTCCCTGCCTTGTATTAACGCTTGTAATTCGGCATTGTAGCGTATTCTCCAGCCTTCTTCCTCCCTAATTGGCCCATAGATTTTGCGTAGTATTTTCCGCTCACTAGTTCTTAGTGAATTTTTATTGTGTTCTGTCAACGTCCATACCTCTGAGCCGTGTGTGGTAACTGGGCGGACTAGGGAATTATATATTAGCAGTTTAGTTTTTCTTGTAATAAGGCTATTTTTGAAAAGTTGCACATTTGCAAAGTAAGCTCTGTTTCCTGCTTGTATTCTTTCCCTTATAGTCTTTCCAACACTGTTATCATTTGTTATTAGGGCTCCCAAGTATGTAAAAGAGGACACTCCATTGAAGCATTTCCAATTGATATTTAGGTTTTTACGGGTTCTTCTGGCCTCAGATTGTGACATTAACATATATTTTGTTTTGTTTTAATTTAATATGAGGCCAATTTTTAAGACTTCTGTTTCGATTGCCCGGTATGTTTCTAGGAGTGTATTGGTATTTCTTCCTACCATAGCAAGTCATCAGCGTATGCATATATCTGGCTAGTTTTCATAAATATGGTGCCTCTTTTGATGATTTTATTTACTACACTATGCAGGGCTATATTGAATAGGACAGTGGAGAGACTATGCCCTTGCTTCACACCTTTATTACAGTCAAAGCTTTCACTTGTTCTGCTAAGGACCTTTACCTTTGCCCTTGTCTCTGTCATTGTCGTTCTGATTAGTCTTATTAATTTAGCACATATACCAACTTCTTTCAGTACTCTGTATAGTTCTTGCCGATTTATGCTGTCAAAGGCTTGTTTGAAGTCGATGAATAGGAAATGCAGATCTATATCATATTCATAGAACTTTTCCATCATTTTCAAGGTGATTGATGGACCACAAACACCTCGCTGCTCAACTGGACTTCTCTGTTGGTAGTGGTGACACATTCGTGCACCAGCTGGGCTACCCAGACGTGTGTGCCTGCTGCGTTCCTCGCCACATAACTGAAGACCATAAAGAGCAACGAAGGACCGCCTGTGCGGAATTGAATGCGCGTTACGAGGCTGATCGTGACAACTTTTTGTGGAAAATCGTCACATGCGATGAAACAAGGGTTCATCACTTAGAATCGGAAACAATATGGCAGTTCATGGAATAGCACCACACCACCCCTCCTCCGAAGAAAAAGTTCAAAGCCACATCGTCAGCCGATAAAGTCATGGTGATAGACCTTTGGGAATCTGAAGGGGTTATTTTGTTTAATGTCCTCCCTCATGGTGCAACGATCAACTCTGAAGTGTATTATGGTACCCTGAGGGAACTGAAGAAACGACGTCAGCGTGTTTGTCGCCACAAAAATGCAAACGAAATTCTTCTCCATGATAGCTGGAGGCCTCACACAACTCTGCACACCCGAGAACACTCACAAAACCTCATTAGACTGTTCTTTCTCATCCACCGTACAGTCCGGATCTCGCACCTTCCGACTTCCTTCTGTTTGGCCCAATGAAGGATGCCTTCCGCGGGAAACAGTACGTGAATGATGGGGAGGTTGCTGATAGAGCAAGACGTTGGCTCCGACAACGGCCAGTGGAATGATATCACGCAGTCATACGGGCCCTCCCAGTAAGCTGGCATAAGGCCGTCGCATTGAACGCAGATTATGTTGAAAAATAGGATTATGTAGCTAAAAGAGTGGAGAAAAATGTAATCTATTGCAATCCAGACTAAAACCAATGTACTTTCAGAAAAAAAGTGCAGCATTACTTATTGAACACCCTCGTAAATTGATATAATTATGCAGGTAGATTCAGAGGTATATGTGGATAGTGCCTGCGAAATGTGTTGCGAATAGAGTTAGCAGTGAAGAAGTAATATGTTAAGAAGTCAGACCTCATGCTGAAGTGTTACTGCGTGAACAGCGAAAATGTGGGGGTTGTCAGGGAGAGAAAGTTTCCTAAAGGCTTGAAATTATGTGTAAAGTTTGTTGGAAGTCGCTAAGTGCTCTCGTTCTCAAATACTGGATAAATATATCCTGGGTAATTTACGCGCCGTGAGGTGTGCTGCCAATGTAAGATTATACCTCCTAATGAGTAGATTGTGAAAGCGTTTTAAATTTTCAAATTCGGCCAATAACCGTATGAAATATCGAAAATCAATTTTTTTGCCCCAGCTGCCGTTAGACAAGCATCCTACAACTGGTATGTGCTCCAGGTTAGCCATTTAGTACTAGCTATCGCGTTGTTTAATTCTCGCGCCTATGTATTCGCTTTGAAGTAATAACAGGCTAATGTTATTTTTCTTATTACAGGGGGCAATGATTTCATAGTCACTAAAACAAATGAAGTATTTTTTCCTCCCCACATTATTCAGCGTTTCATAAAGATATGGGCAGACACTCAGAACACATTCTTCACCCGCAGAACAAGGTAGTAAGTTAAATAGAAACCGTCTATTTTTATGCCAAAACGTTTCTACAGCTCCTCCTAAGGCGTTAATCGCGGGAAACAATTAGAAACAGAAATTACCAGCATACAATATTAACCTCTTTCTTACATGAAGAGATTTTCCGTCAATATCCGGACCAGAGTTGTTGTGACTGTTTCATGCATCTCACGTTCTTTCGTCCCTACTTAATCGACCAAGTAACAATTATCTCGTGTAGAATACTTACCTCATGTGCTGGAAAATGTTTCTTTATCAGTGCAGTGAAAGTTGTACTACATACAAGGTGAAGCTCCTCCGAATTCTTTTTCAGTAGTGATACTCGTCAGTTTATAAACAACAGATTCCGAGACCGATGGGTAGGAAGGGGTGGACCAATTGTTCTGGCGTCCATATTCTCCGGACCTATATCCACTTGACATTTATATGTGAGACGTTTGAAAGTTCTTGTGTATCAGACCGCGTTACAAGGTACAGTGTGTCTTCGCGTCGGTAATGTGTAAGATTACGAAACCATACGCAGTAATGGAGGGATACGTCTGGGATTCAATGCAATGGCGCATTGATGCATGTGTCAAAGTAACGGAGGGCATTATGAACATTTCACGTAATAAAGAGTAGCATGTGGTGTGCTGGTATGCTCTGTTCCGGTATCATTCCCGTGATTCGTGTGCTGTGAAGAGTTGAAGAAAGTGGGGTTGTTCTAACATGGAAGCCGGCCGCTGTGGCCGAGCGGTTCTAGGCGCATCAGTCCGGACACGCGTGACTGCTACGGTCGCAGGTTTGAATCCTGCCTCGGACATTGATGTGTGTGATGTCCTTAGGTTAGCTAGGTTTAAGTAGTTCTAAGTTCTGATGACCTCAGAAGTTAAGTCCGATAGTGCTCAGAGCCATGAGAACCATCTAACGTGGAAATAAAGCGTTCGGGACGCATGCCCATCTAAGATACACTGATGAGCCAAAACGATCACCAGTTTAATACCATGTTAGTTCACGTTTGGAACGCAGTACAGCAGCGATTCGACGTGTCATGGACTCAACAGGCCTGTTGTAGGTTTCCGAATCTGTGTGGCATCAGATATATATGCACAAGTCACGCAATGTCCGTAAACGGCGGGCCGGCGTTTTGCAGGGGCCGAGAGCAGGCGTCCAGTAGCGTACCGGATATGTTCCATCGGGTTCAGGTAAAGTGAATTTGATATCCGAAACATCAGCATTTGTTCACTATCACGCTCCGGAAACCACTGTACCAACATTCTGGTCTTCTGAGACGATATGCTGCTGGAAGATGCTATCGCCGTCGGCGAAGGCATTAAGCGTGAAGAGGTGCAAGTGGTCCGGCATGATGCTCGCGTAGCCCACAGCTGCCATAGTGCTTTCGACTACTACTACAGATCCAATGGAAGCCCAGGTCAATGCTCCCCGTAGCATAATATTGCCCCCAATGGCCTGCCGCGAGCATGTTTCGAGCATCCGTTTGCCTAGATGAGAGCGAATCCAGACATTAGCTACGACCAAGTGATTCATGTGACCAGGAAACTAATTTTTTATTGATCCACGGTGCAATCTAAATTATTTCGTGTCCACTGCAGTCGTAACTGATGACGTCGTCGGGCCAACATGAGAACACGCGAGGGCCGTCTGCTGCGAAACTGCATGTTCAACGATGTGCTATGAACGGTGTACTCCGAAACACGTGCCTGCACCACTCTATCGTCAGATCGCCTACTCGTCCTTTCACAGGCCTTCAACCACTTTCCATTTTCGAGATGCTCCTTCCCACGCGAAGGGTCGTAACAATCTATCCTTTGTCAAAGTCGTTTACGGCAGTGGATATTCCCATTTGCGGCCCGTATCGCCGCTACATTATCTCCCATTCGTCTCTGTTTTCCTTATGTACTTTCCTTATCGCCTGACATGCTCGCAACACCACCAGGCTGCATTCAATTTTGCGGTGGGCAGTCGTCCTAAACGTTTTGGCTCGTTAGCGTATTTTCTTTTCTATGTGTTTTGATAGTATGGTCGTACCTTTCTGTAACACCCTCTGTATTAATCTTTCTTCAGTCGCGCAATCGCTAATGTTTTAGTTTCTGGTTGTAGTAAATACTTCATTACCACGACAAGAATGATATGCGATGAAGATAAAAAATGTAACAAACCAGCGATCTGTCACGGCTTTGCACAGGTAGCACTAAGTATCTACGGCCGGACGACTTGTCTGGGATAACCAAGCTACTAACTCTGTTCGAGTAGGCCTCGGAAGTCGACTGTCTGGCATAACTGAACTACTAACTCTTTTCGAGTAGGCCTCGGAAGTCCCAAAGGTATCGACAGTACGCCGTGTCATCCTTAGGCGATAGGGGTCACTGGATGCTGATATGGATGACAATGTGGTCATCTCACCGCTCTCCCTGCCGTTGCCAGCCTTCGTTGCCGCGCGGTCTAAGGCGCTGCTGTCGTGGACTGTGCGGCTGGTCCCGGGGGAGGTTCGAGTCCTCCCTCGGGAATGGGTGTCTGTGTTTGTCCTTAGGATAATTTAGATTAAGTAGTGTGTAAGCTTAGGGACTGATGACCTTAGCAGTTAAGTCCCATAGGATTTCACACACATTTGAACATTTTTAAAAATTGCATCAAAATCCATACAGTGGGTCCTGAGGTTAGTCTTTCCATACATACATGAAACCGCGACGGGGGACTTTAAATTATATTATGTATATGTACGTTTCTCGTCTGTTCTGCGAACTATGATTTTGCTAGACAATAGTTTGACACAAAGCATACATCTTTTTGCAAATTGTGTGCATTAACCGTGTGACTTATTGGTGAAGTGCCAGTGGGTCTGGTAGGATCCATAGTTAGCCCAAGAACTTTTATCTACTACTTATTACTCATTCCACTTCAGGCAGGGTTGAATACCGTGAAAAATACAGTGTTACTTCATGGCTCGGAGGAATCCATCTTCAACTTAAGTCTCCCTGTAAATGGCTGGGCACGTCAGGACAAGGGTCAGAGGAAGGTAACGGCATACCGCTTGCAATAGGACCACGCCTAGTAAAGCGTTGAAGTGTTCAAACCAATCTTCGCGTTAATCTTGAGAAAGAAAGGTGAATGCTATCGCAAGTTCGTAGGGGATGAAACAAACCCGCACATCGGCGCCGCTCGGCCGGTAGCAGTGCTACAGGCGTAGCGTGTAATAACTAGCGTCCACAAATGGTCTGTACGCTTTCATGTGACATGGGTCGATAAGGAATACAACGACGCAAAGAAACTTAAGCTCGTAAACATGTACTGTCTGCCGCCAGAATTTCCACTATTCGTTAGCGGAAGATTCTCCGGAAAATAATCCAATCGGCACATGAACGCCGTAGCAGTGGCCTGTTTTCGAGACACAAGTTTCAAAGCATTTGTTTTCGTATCACCTTTGTTTTGCAGAGACTGTAGTAGATCAATTTTCATGTTTACAAAAATGGTTAGGAATATCTTAGATAAATTTCAGATGAAAATGGCGGAATATCAGGAAGGCGAGATGATACTGTTATCGCCTTTCTTTATTGTATCATAAATCTAGTCATGTCATTGCCTTTCCTCGTCGAAGCCATTTGTGTTGAATGCGTTGGTGTAGACTTTTGCATAGCTTTCGAGACTAGTGAAGAAGTCAAGAATGGTCGCACCAGTCTCAGTTACCAAGAGATCCAGCAGTCTCAATTACCAGGAGATCTATATTTACGTATGAACACAGTTTGCAAAATTTAAGGAACAAAATAAGTTTCGCATGACGTGTCACTGCCGAGTAACGTAGCTCGATGAAACTTGGGACATACTTAGAAATAACTGCTACGTTATAGTATGGAAGTTAACTGAAAGAAATACGCAATGCGACTAATACAAATGACACTTTTATTCAAATTCAGTAGTTACACTGCTATTTATGATGGTCACCTGGACATCACGAAAGAACATACATGTTTCTTAGAAAGGTGTGTCATCACCGCGCACAGCAATGCATGCTGTGCAGTGTGCTGCCACGCAGGCCACAAGGCTGGTAAGGAGTTATTATGATGGACCGTTCCATTCCTCCACCACCGCGACTGAGAAATGCTGGACGGTCGTTGGTGCTGCAGTACGTCTCCCCAACGTACCACACACGTGGTCTACGATACTTATGTCGGGAAAACGGGCGGGCGAGTCCAGGTATCCTCTGTTTGTAAGAGCTCCTCCACCTCCGCTCTTAGACGCGGTCGCACATGCCGTTCATGAAAATGAAGTCGGGGCCGATGCACCCCGGTGAAGACGCACATGGGAAAGGAGTACAGTGTCACAATACCGTTGACCGGTGGGCGTACCGTGATCAGAGATTTGGAGGCGAGTACGACCATGCAACATTGTGTCTCCGCGCACCATAACACCTGGACTAATAAAATGATCGTGTCCAACATTACGTCCACCTCCCCCCCCCCCCCTTCCACCGCTCTTCTCACCATATAAGGGCACGCCCAGAATAACTATTTAGATTGAATCTGCTCTCATCTGAGAAGAGCACGCGATCCCACTCCTCGTTGGTCGAGTCTGTATCCTCTTGGCACCATCGCAAACAGTACTACCGATAGAATGAAATTTTCACTCTACAGCGGAGTGTACGCTGATATGAAACTTCCTGCCGGACCGAGACTCGAACTCGGGGCCTTTGCCTTTCGCGGGCAAGTGCTCTACCAACTGAGCTACCCAAGCACGACTCACGCCCCGTCCTCACAGCTTTAATTCCGCCAGTACCTCGTCTCCTACCTTCCAAACTTCACAGAAGCTCTCCTGCGAAGGTAGGAGACGAGGTACTGGCGGAATTAAAGCTGTGAGGACGGGGCGTGAGTCGTGCCTGGGTAGCTCAGTTGGTAGAGCACTTGCCCGCCGAAGGCAAAGGTCCTGAGTTCGAGTCTCGGTCCGGCACACAGTTTCAATCTGCCAGGATGTTTCATATTAGCGCACACTCCACTCTAGAGTGAAAATTTCATTCTAGAAACATCCCCCAGGCTGTGGCTAAGCCATGTCTCCGCAATATCCTTTCTTCCAGAAGTGTTAGTTCTGCAAGGTTCGCAGGAGAGCTTCTGTGAAGTTTGGAAGGTAGGAGCGTGAGTCGTGCTTGGGTAGCTCAGTTGGTAGAGAGCTTGCCCGCGAAAGCCGAAGGTCCTGAGTTCGAGTCTCGGTCCGGCACACAGTTTTAATTTGCCAGGAAGTTTCAGTACTACCGATGTGTGAATGTCAACGGAATACAAAGTACCGGTCGTCGGACAAGGGGATCGCAACCATGCAGTAGACGTGCCGCAGTGGAGCGTGAGACTGCGTTCCTCGCAGTCCTGTTAACTGCAGTTGCAAATGCACCCGCTGTTGGACGTGGCTCCCTTCTTGCGTCTTGCACAAACGGCCTCCACTTCTTCGGGCGGCAGTGCCTGTGTTTCGGAACGCTTCCCATGCACTCGAAACACTGCGCTGGGTAATACCAAACTCCTAGACTACACTCGTCGCATTTTGTCCTACTTCCAAGTTTCCCTATGTTTCTTCCCCGTGTGGTGGCATCCAAATGCTGTCTCTAGGGCATGCTGTAATGCAGAATACCACCACCGTACACCGTAACTGCTCACTGATTGACACACAATGTCTTTTAGCGTTTGCCGGCCGCGGTGGTCTAGCGGTTCTAGGCGCGCAGTCCGGAACCGCGCGACTGCTACGGTCGCAGGTTCGAATCCTGCCTCGGGCATGGATGTGTGTGATGTCCTTGGTTAGTTAGGTTTAAGTAGTTCTAAGTTCTAGGGGACTGATGACCACAGATGTTAAGTCCCATAGTGCTCAGAGCCATTTTTTTAGCGTTCCTTCAACTGCCACGAGTTGCAGGGTGAGCCCCATTTGGCGCTATACTCAGGCTAACGTCATGTCATGTGACGTCCAGCTTGGTATGTACGACTGGGTCACCTCTTTCCTACTCTATTCCGGTTCTGAGAGACCAAAATTGACTGTTTGCATGCCTCTGTTCTCCCTAGATTCTCTTATACTATTCTCATGATCCCCACGCGAAATAAACGTCGGTGGCAGCATAATGGTCGCAAAGTTTTCTACGAATACCGGTTCTCTAAATTTATCCTACCAGTTTTCGTGAAAGCTATATCGTCTTTCTTCTGAGGATTCTCATTTATGTTTCCCGTGTCTTTCTGACCTAGCAGTGCGTGTCTGAAATCGTTCGATGGCTATTGCCATTCCTACTTCATAGACTCCAACTACTGGAACAATAAAACTGCTTGGACTGCTATTTGGGCCGGCCGTGGTGGCCGTGCGGTTCTAGGCGCTGCAGTCTGGAACCGAGCGACCGCTACGGTCGCAGGTTCGAATCCTGCCTCGGGCATGGATGTGTGTGATGTCCTTAGGTAATTTAGGTGTAAGTAGTTCTAAGTTCTAGGGGACTGATGACCTCAGATGTTAAGTCCCATAGTGCTCAGAGCCATTTGAACCATTTGAACTGCTATCTTGTATGCGATTTTCTTTATAGATTCATTGCATTTTCCCAGAACCCTTGCAACAAGTCTGTCTTCCTTTTGCTTTCCTTAATACTGATTGTATGTGACCGTTCCATTTCAAATCCAGCCTTTGTATTATAACTAAAGGGCCGGTTAGAGAACATATTTCCACACAAGCGAGAAACCATTGGCGCCTCACCTCTACCCTTTATCCCTCGTACACTTTCACCCGTCTCAGTTTTCGGTACTAATTGCGATACGCACTGTAGGCCTACAAAATTTTTTGCATTTGGACGCTCCTGGCGCTTCGCCTCCCCCTCCGCACCCTGTGCTTGACACCTCAAGCGATCTCTACTAATTGTGATACGCGTCTGGCACCCCTCTAAGCGTGACGCGCCAAGCGGCGGCTTGTCTAGCATGGGCCGTAAACCAGCTCTTTATGCATAAGTGCTAATAGATTTGACGTCCCGCTAATATTTTAATTATATACTACTGGAGTATATAGAGCCAAGGAGTATATAGAGGGTCTATACAAGGGCGATGTACTTGAGGAAAATATTATGGAAATGGAAGAGGATGTAGATGAAGATGAAATGGGAGATATGATACTGCGTGAAGAGTTTGACAGAGCACTGAAAGACCTGAGTCGAAACAAGGCCCCCGGAGTAGACAACATTCCATTAGAACTACTGACGGCCTTGGGAGAGTCAGTCCTGACAAAACTCTACCATCTGGTGAGCAAGATGTATGAACAGGCGAAATACCCTCAGACTTCAAGAAGAATATAATAATTCCAATCCCAAAGAAAGCAGGTGTTGACAGATGTGAAAATTACCGAACTATCAGTTTAATAAGTCACAGCTGCAAAATACTAACACGAATTCTTTACAAACGAATGGAAAAACTAGTAGAAGCCAACCTCGGGGAAGATCAGTTTGGATTCCGTAGAAACACTGGAACACGTGAGGCAATACTGACCTTACGACTTATCTTAGAAGAAAGATTAAGGAAAGGCAAACCTACGTTTCTAGCATTTGTAGACTTAGAGAAAGCTTTTGACAATGTTGACTGGAATACTCTCTTTCAAATTCTAAAGGTGGCAGGGGTAAAATACAGGGAGCGAAAGGCTATTTACAATTTGTACAGAAACCAGATGGCAGTTATAAGAGTCGAGGGACATGAAAGGGAAGCAGTGGTTGGGAAGGGAGTAAGACAGGGTTGTAGCCTCTCCCCGATGTTGTTCAATCTGTATATTGAGCAAGCAGTAAAGGAAACAAAAGAAAAATTCGGGGTAGGTATTAAAATTCATGGAGAAGAAATAAAAACTTTGAGGTTTGCCGATGACATTGTAATTCTGTCAGAGACAGCAAAGGACTTTGAAGAGCAGTTGAATGGAATGGACAGTGTCTTGAAAGGAGGATATAAGATGAACATCAACAAAAGCAAAACAAGGATAATGGAATGTAGTCGAATTAAGTCGGATGATGCTGAGGGAATTACATTAGGAAATGAGACACTTAAAGTAGTAAAGGAGTTTTGCTATTTGGGGAGCAAAATAACTGATGATGGTCGAAGTAGAGAGGATATAAAATGTAGACTGGCAATGGCAAGGAAAGCGTTTCTGAAGAAGAGAAATTTGTTAAAACCGAGTGTAGATTTAAGTGTCAGGAAGTCATTTCTGAAAGTATTTGTATGGAGTGTAGCCATGTATGGAAGTGAAACATGGACGATAAATAGTTTGGACAAGAAGAGAATAGAAGCTTTCGAAATGTGGTGCTACAGAAGAATGCTGAAGATTAGATGGGTAGATCACATAACTAATGAGGAAGTATTGAATAGGATTGGGGAGAAGAGAAGTTTGTGGCACAACTTGATCAGAAGAAGGGATCGGTTGGTAGGACATGTTCTGAGGCATCAAGGGATCACCAATTTAGTATTGGAGGGCAGCGTGGAGGGTAAAAATCGTAGAAGGAGACCAAGAGATGAATACACTAAGCAGATTCAGAAGGATGTAGGTTGCAGTAGGTACTGGGAGATGAAGCAGCTTGCACAGGATAGAGTAGCATGGAGAGTTGCATCAAACCTGTCTCAGGACTGAAGACCACAACAACAACTACTGACTTTTCTCTCTGTTATAAGTATTACATTACATTTATGCAGCTTTAAAGATATCTGCCATTCGTCACAGATCTTGGTGTTACGACGATGTTCTACAAATACGATTTTAAGGCGTTGTAACATTTATCACGTTCGACTTACTATTGTAAATAATACATCGAATGAAAGAGCAACTCAAACAGTTTTGTTTGTATACCTGTGCGCAATGAGAAGAGTATGGAATGAGAAAGAATGACTGAAAAACATGTTGGACGAGTGCGAGTGTTTCACGCTTAGCCCCAAGAAATATCGCCGCGGAAACTTTATAGGCCTTCCTTTTTCGGTGAATCAACTGTAACTGATGTGCCACAGCTATGGCTCGTGCCTCAATGGAAAGAAGCTGAACAACACATCTTTATTTGGGAGCAAGATGGTGCGCAGCCTCACTGGCATAATTCACTACGCGACTGGTTAAACGACGTTGTATCCGACCGGTGGATTGGGCGCAAGGGACCGGTTGACGTAGCATTTTATGCATGACCTCCACGTTGACACACGATCTGATGCGGTCATGTGCATGTGCCTCCGATACCAGCTGATCTACCCGGCTTCAGAAACAGTGTTATTGCATCAGTTACCCCTGACACATTGATCAAGATTTCGGAACAGCTAGCCTAACGACTCGATGTGTGATTGGTGTTCACACTGAGCAATTGTAAGAAAAACTGTTTGTGTTTCTCTTTCATTTAGTGTATTATTTATAATTGTAAAGTGAATGTAACATTTGCTACAAAACCTTAAAACCCGTATATTAATTTTGAAACACCCTGTATTGTGGTTACGCATAGATTCTCTGGCTCCCAGATTCTTCAGTGAAGTGTGTAAACATCTACAGAAACACGGTATGTCGATTCGTCGCTGGCAGAGACTAGTGACAGAAATTGGCGTTCTGCCTGACTGCAATGAAGTGTGTCTAAAGGACATACTGCGCAATGTGGCTTGTCGTTCGCCGGGCGCTTTTGCAGTAATTGCATCTCTGACGGTTGCTGACGGAGACGTTTCTCAAGAACCGTGTGCCCTGCTGCTCGTGACGTTCCCGCTTCACTGCTTACTGAGACACTTCGTAAGTGCCTCACGCACTTCGCTAATATTTTGATCTGCTGTGGAAGGCTGTACGGTACTTACTCTTGCCCTTTAAAACATTCCATGTCTGTGTAGCCTGTCCATTCACAGATCCTTCTTCGTTTTACGTTTGCCAGTGATACACGGTTCTCAACTATCTCTCAACTTTCGCTACAACTCTTTAACTCCACAGCTAAAGGACACGCATTCATTACTCTGTTCGCGGTATCACACACCAGAATTGAAAAGTAATACAACACTACAAAGAAGCACATTGCAACCGCTGCTTGTTCCCTCTTCAGTACACTCTCCGGCTAAATGACCGGCTTCTATATGTTAATTACGTTCAACAGACTCGTACGTGTGTAGGGGACGACCACACATCTCTCGCAGTGCCCTATATTCCCTTCTGTTGGTTCAACCAAATTAATTAAATTTCAAACAGTTGCCCATTGTTCCAGCAAATAATTTGTATAGTGCCTTCCAAGAAGGATGTAGTCCGGTGCATGAATTTTCTCTGTACGTTCCTTCAGCTTGCCGGGTACTACATCTTGCTGCGTTGTACGTTAAATGCATGTCGCAACTAGTAACGCTCCATCTTCGACAGTCACCCATGAGTTTCAAACAGAGGCAAACTCCACTGTGGTAACCTCACAGACAATTGTGTATTGTTTTCCAAGGTTTTCCCACTAATAACGCTGCGACAGGCAGATTTTATTATGAGCAGTTTACCGACACGCCTTGTTTTCCAAACTGGAATAGCTCATTCAAGACCTCGTACGCCTGAAATATCCGCTGTTACCTTATCTCAGAATACTCAGTTTAAAACAATACTCAGTTTACGATCCTGTTTGTAGTACTTTTTATCCTAGTAATTTGAAGAAGCCGTAAACAACTGCATGGCTACAAAGTCATTACTGAAGCAGATAGTAAAAGTCAGTATTCACATTTGGTTATATTATTCTGTCACGATGAAAATATTAGAAGTCAAGCATCATGTACCGAATTACTATCGTCATTGATCCCATTAATAAAAAAATTCCATGAGTAAATCGCGGGAAAAACGGACCGACAGGAGTTGTCCAGCACTTATGCTATACCACAATGACATTTGTGTTGAAGGTAGTTTGTCACTTTAACTCAGTTTACATGAGAAGATGCCTTACAATGTTGTTCAGTTTTCTGATTTGGATGTGAACTTCTGTTGCGATGGAACTCTCATAAGTCAGATATCCGTGTTGAAATTGTCGAAGTCAAGTAACGTAACGTTTTAAAAAGTATGATTTGTTGAAAAAAAAAATGGCTCTGAGCACTATGGGACTCAACTGCTGAGGTCATTAGTCCCCTAGAACTTAGAACTAGTTAAACCTAACTAACCTAAGGACATCACAAACATCCATGCCCGAGGCAGGATTCGAACCTGCGACCGTAGCGGTCTTGCGGTTCCAGAGTGCAGCGCCTTTAACCGCACGGCCACTTCGGCCGGCTGATTTGTTGAAGATGTATCACCAGGACACACTAGCGAAAGAAATTAACTTGATCACTACGTAATTGTATATGTCATATGTGGAACTAGTTTTGGTTGCAACGACTACATGCATACATTACACTTCAGAATTCGGGTACACTTCGCAGACTTGTGTGTCCTAAAGATGATGCTAACACTCGCTAGATACTAACCGGAAACTGAGACGACGTTTAGTTTTCCGTTCGTATCACTGCCTCAGTGCTTGTAATGCATAGCGAGCAGAGATTTAACCGTAACGGTTGTTGACCTGATCCTCATTACAGGTGCCACGTTGCGCGTACAACCCGTTGGCTAATGAAATGCTGGTGGAAGCGCCATATAGCACGCATCTGCATGACCGGCATATGGTGAAGACAATCCTGACGTCATTTAGCATCATGTATGCACGCTCTGTATTAGGATACATCATTTATTCACGGTGCAGCCACAAAAGACTCCTGTGTGTGTGATGTTTACCAATGGCAAGATATCTGTCGACGCCACGGGAACAACGGAATTGGCTGTACGGGCGAGGGAACATTCTCACCAGAGCGCAACTAAGTGTATTTTCGGTAGTTAGTCGGTCCACTGTCATATTATTGGGCTATGCTGTTAATTGATTCGTATACTTTTCAAGGTTAAAAGCAGATTAGAGCCTCGACAAAGGCATTACATTGGAAACTTCAGTGGTTTTCTTTATAGAATTGCCAGAGACGTAGAAGTGAAAAATTTAGTATTCTCTTGTCGTACTCGTAACATAATGGGAAGAAACGGTTAATCGTTTTACGTAGTTGTCATATCGCCTACACTAGTGTCGTAAGTGCTATTCGAATAAAAATCGCGAGGTCCAAAAGTAATAGACGTGACATCTATAATTAGAAAAGTAATGCCAGTAGAGCGTTGACGTTTTCACAGAACTGCACAGAAATTGTGCGACCCCGTGGCTAAGTTCGGAAGCGTTAGAATACAAGTCCGAAAGTCGAGTGTTCGATCCTCAGTGCGTTCTAGGAACTATAGTTTCATCTTAGACAGTGATGAATAATGAGAAGCTGTTCCGTGAAGTCCACTTAAACGGTAAGGCCGCGTAGAAACGGCAAGTCAGATGAGATGTCGGTGGGGTGCCAAGGCACACTATCTCTAGTGGGACTGTGTCTGCTGAAACACTGCGGTGTTCGAAGCAACCTTTAGATTTAGAACAGATTTAGATTCGCACAGAAATACGTGGAATTTCTTGGTGAAAATAGTGTCAAAGTAGTTACTTTTTCAACGAACCACCTAGTACAGTAAAATTTAATTGTTGACCCGGCTAGACACGCAGAAATATACATTTTGTGCATCTATTGTGTGAGAAATACTCGTTCTCTATGTAGGAGGTGTTTTAACAGCCACTCCGAATCACGCCCCATTTTTACCAGCCAACTAATTTGTTTAAAGAAGGGCTGGAGGTGTCTACGGAATCGCTTTGGTGGACCTTCCGGTGAAAAATATTACTGTTCTGATAATATTTTTTTCCTTTATTGAAAAATCCCATTTCTGCTTTTTATTGCAGTGAAAACTGTAACTCACTACTGTTAATGTACTAAGAATTAATTACTTTTCACTTTTTTAAAAACTTGGAAATCAACTTAAAGCTTCTGAGTTGTTTAGGGAGGTTTAATTTCTTAGTATCATCTTACAAATGTTCACTGTCCATCAGTTTTTTAAGTTATCTACCAATCCTTTTACTGTAGTCAACGAATGTTTTAGAGGTTGCTGTGTAGACCAAAGCAACTAGAAACAGTCAGGTAGGCCATTCCGGGGCGTCACGTTGCTATTGGCTAACGCGTATGACGTCATCGGGAATACTACCGCGGGAGCTTAACACCAGCTTCATGAGCTGTGTGTCGTTAATTGCTGACACACGTTACTAAGCACAGCTACCATCTAAAATTATAAGACATTAACACTTGTATGTTATCATAATAGCCACTTCCAAGAAACTGGAACATGTTACAGCGTTCATAAATACCCACTGTACCTCAGGCCGGTGACGACGCAACACTGAAGATTTTTCTTTGCGGCCAGATTCTTTATGATTTCTGTTTTTGCTTTTAAGTTCTGATCCCTTATTCTAATAAAGGTTCACTGCCCTTACGAAGAGAGAAACCAATTTGTGATGCATTTCAGGAAACGTTGAAATTAACTTTTGCATCACATGTCGCCCTTGAAAACTGCAGAACATTACTTCAAACTTCTTTATTTTATTGAACCAGTCTGTTGAAAGAGAAGTGAGCCCACCTCTGGAGGTTATTACCGGTGATGTAATCTGAATCCTGGAGACGTTTTTCTGGTACTGAATGCTAGGAAATCTCAGTGTGCTTGCATTTAAATGCTAAGTAACCCGCAAGATATTTCAGTGCATCTTGGGATTCCCAGTCACCACTGGTTGTTGGTTAATCACTAGGAAACAGCAAGAGATCTAGCTCTTGTTCCCAGAAATTAGTCCCCCCATCGGAGGTTCGAGTCGTCTCTCGGGCATGGGTGTGTGTGTTGTCCATAGGGTGACTTCGTTTAAGTAAGATTAAGTAGTGTGTAGGCTTAGGGACCGATGACCTCAGCAGTTTGATCCCATAAGACCTTACCACAAATTTTCAATTTTTTCCAGGAATTAATACAATCCAAATCAGCTGTTATATCTCTAGTTACGTTAGTAAAGAACATGGTTTGATTATCTCCATGAAGTCCTATTCAGTCTCTTCTGTTGGAGAAACATGCCTATAAAGGATGTATCTGTCGATAAGGGGATGTCTTCAATATTAGAAGCTGTATTCAATTTTTTATTTCGAAAGGTATTGGGCTGTTGTAAAATGCGGCCAGACAACGAATTTCAGACAAAAAATTTCTCCAAAGAGTCTTGGTTTAGCCTGGAAGTCGAGATTTACGAAGCTACCATGTTCCAAAGGGAGAGTTTACTGAAATTATTAAACCCTTCTGGAATGACAGCAGGCACTGCTATTTCTTCACAATAAATGTTAGAGCAAACCTCAAGGAAGCGCTTTGGTGTGTTCTCTATAAGCTCGTCTAAGGTCCAGAACTACTTTTAGAATTCTAAATCTGCACTTGAATTGTTGGCAATTTCTGAAGTGTTAACCGGCAAGAAAAAGGATAGCTCTTTTTCCGCAAGTAGGTACAAGTTTTGGGTGAAAAAACTCTTAAGATGAAAGCATTAGCAATATCGTTCGGGCCCCACTTCGCCCACTTTTTATTTCTGACATGATCGAAACTGGCCTGGTGTGAGACACCGAGACAAAATGCTGTTTATATTATCTCTTATTTGTTGTTTTATTGCAGAAGAATCACATGTATTTACTTCGACCACATATTTCAAACTCTTGGCTTCAGGACCTTGTTACTTCTTTTCAGAGTGTAGTTTTCCTTCCTCAGCAGTTGCATTTCAAATTTTAATATGTCACTTTCGTCAAATCCTTGCATTATTCACATTAGCAGTTTCAGATCTTTAAGAGCGTGACGCTCATTTTCGATGTTGTTCTCTATCTTTCGGAAATCGTTGATAAAAGACATCCGCAGTTTTATGCAAAGCGTTGTTGCATTCAGCAATAGCACAATGACATCTACATTTGCCCATAGTACTACAAAACAGCCAGCTACAAGAATAGCTATCACGTTACTGAATTCTATTTATTTCAGGAGAGGGGGCTGGGAATTTGCTTGCATTACAATGCAGTTGAAGTGTTCTCGCTCGCCGCTTCTCGCTTCCCGTATTTCTAACGACGTCACACCGTTTCGCCAGCAGTCTGCGCGGGGAGCCAATACGGTACGCCCAGATGTAGAACTTTAGAAGACGTCACTGGAGTATACTCTCGCTCTGCGACTATAGTTTATGGAAACGTGATGATTATTTGGAGCAATCAGTGTCAGAATAATTAACTTTTAACACATAACCGTTATTGTACGTGAAATTTAGATTACAGGAACTAAAGTTTGTTACCACGCGGATCTAGCCTACCTTTATCAATTTCTGTTGGAGGTTGCACGTTCCAAAGATCATTTAAACGATATCTCCTATCGAAATGACTTAGAACGAATCCGTTTACAGTATATGTACACGCGATTAATGTTAACATTAATGAACATATTATTTTTTAGTCCTATTCATCCAACTATACTTAAAAAGTAGGTCTTGTTTTACAGGCTACCGCTTTTTAAATAAAAAAGATGTCCATGGAATAGAAGAAGTTTTAGATGAGAAATGGTTTTAGGTTAGAGTTACAACATGCTTCGCTACCTGTCAAACATTTCATGTTTTTGGGCAAATGATCAAAAATCTGGACATCACTATTCTTCTAAAATTGTGATGGATTATTTAAGACGAATTTCATTAACGAATCTAGGTATTATGACGATGCACTTAAAAGTGTCTAACTCCTTGAAGAGGTACCTACATGGCGGCCGCGGATGAACACCGTGTATTACTCCTTACTGCTCGCTTTTGTGGAATCAATACTTTCTTCCTAAGTGATTGAGATACCCCAAAAAATTATTCCATAAGACATTATTTAGTGGAAATATAGAAAATATAAAAGGAGCCTGATTCGTTTGGTACCAAGACTAACAGTTACACGAAGAGCAAAAGTAGCTGAAATTACTTGCTTGAGCAGCTCAGTAACGTGCTTCTTCCAGTTCAAGTTTTCATCGATTTGTACACCCTAAAATTTCGAGCATTATACACTGTTTATTGACTCTTGTTCATGTGCTGCATCCATTGTTGGTATGTCTATATTTGTTGTACGGAACTGAGTATACTGTGTTTCTCCCCAGCAACAAAAACTTTGCCGGCCGAGCGGTTCTAGGCGCTTCAGTCCGGAACCGCGCGACTGCTACGGTTGCAGGTTAGAATTCTGCCTCGGGCATGGATGTGTGTTATGTCCTTAGGTTAGTTAGGTTTAAGTAGTTCTAAGTTCTAGGGGACTGATGACCTCAGATGTTAAGTCCCATAGTGCTCAGAGCCATTTGAACCACAAAAACTATCTCTCGTTCCAACATCGTTTCAATTATTCAGCACAATTTCTCGTATTATGTTTTGTTAAGTAAGATTTAAAAAAATCGTATGCAAAGCCATTACTTCATTGTAAGAGAGTAATATGATTCTCGCAGTCAAACGTCTTGGAAAGAGCACAAAAACTACCTACTGGCTATATTTCATTATCTGGGGATTTTCAAATTTGTTGACTAAGCGTGTAAATGCGTTGTTAAGGCTTTTGTGGCAACTTGTTGACAAACTTCGTGGTGGCTTCTGTCATAGGTTTTTCGGCCGACGTTTGTTTGATAATTGTTCTGACGCTTCGCCAGAACGAGTGGCTGGCACTCTGAAAGTTTCACCCACTATTGATGGTGGTGGACTCAAGGCGGCAGATTATAATTGCCTGGCGCTCCAACTTTCAAGGGCATTTCTGTGGTCATTTCCGCTGCGGTTCTCCCATTGTTACCTGCAACAGTCGTTCTCTGCAGGTAGGGAAACTAGGACTCGTTCACCTTGAGACTTTCTTCATTCTTGTTGAAGCTATTGTCATGTTGTGTATTTCTATTGTTTCCCTAAGCCAGCGGGTGCAACAGCTCTTCACCCCAACAAGAAATTCCATGACGCCGAATTGCACTGTGCGCTCGATCTCTCACAGCGCGTGCTCTGCCGCGGCCGATTTCTCTACCTGCCACAGCCTGCAATACCGCTTATGTTCGGTGATCCTGCTGTTGATTGATCGTCCAGTCATTCAAACATAGACTTTTCCACATGTACGTGGTATTCTGTATATTTCCGACGTTGCAAGTGGGTTCCTTTCCTCCTTTGCCGGTCTGAGACAACCAGTTAATAAATGGTCATTAAGCCGTGTTTGCTCAATATACGGCCGATTCTGTCCGTCACTCTGGAAATGTATGCAGAAAAGCCATACCTGGAATTTTTTTCCCTATGTATCACTTCGCTGTGTGTTCAATTATGTGACACTTCTTATGTAACTGGTGGAGCACCCATTGCCCCGTAGAACGCTTTCCAGGCGTTGCATCTCGCGTCTGACGTACTGCGGCTCACATATTCGTGTTGCTCGAGCGTATTAATCATGCTTCCTTTGCGACTCGTGTCGTGAATTGATAGATTGTGCAGGTATCGGACGACGTGTGACCACTTACTACACACCTGGGACACTGCGAGTTCGACTCCAGTCCACCACCAGCAATGGAAGTTGAAGCGTTGACAGTGCCAGTCACACGTGCTTCTGAAACATGAGAAAAATTATCAAACAAACGTCGGTCGAAGAGCGCGAGACTGAAGCCAACAGGCAATTTGTCAGGAATATGATTATTTAAGTGTTTCTTGTCAGCTTTCTTATAAGGAGGTACGTGTTTCACAGCCTTCGCTTTCCTATATCTAGTACGCCAAAGATGTCTGTTATGCACGTCATTGTCCCGGCTCCCTGCACTCCTTGTCTACATTTTTTTCTTACAGGTCACCTTTCTTTCCCACTGTTCTAAAATGTCAATACCACAGCAGCCTGTTTCGTTCTGTATAAAGTCTTCCCTCCTCACCAATTTTTTTATAGTTATATGTGACACATGCTCCAATTGTAGACACCTAGAAGCTTCCACTCACTACCTGCATCACTAGACTTTTTAATGTGTTCAATTTAATGCAGCTAAATGACTATACTACACTTATTTATCATACATTGCACTTGTGAATGATGTGACAAGGGCAATCAGTCAATTCATTTAAATCTTTTTTTTTCATCTACAGATGTCATATTGGTCTTATTGTAGTAGCTACATTAGTATAGGTCACCAACATAATTCTTAATGCCTGGCCATTTGCTGCAGTCCTATTACCAAGAAACAGAGCATGTGACTCATAGCCTCGCGAAAACATTTCGACGAAAGAAATTTCAGTGGTCGTTTCTTGGGTTCGATCATGGGTCTATGCTAATGATCTACGTCAATAAAAATTGTAATTCATATTTTAGTTGCAGTTATTAACTGGTTTCACAAAAATGGGCAAAGTTAAACTTTGAAAACACAGCTCATCCCTGGTTTTACTATCAGTATTACCTCACGTCCTCTGAATGTGGTGTACCAACAAAATATGATAAACAAGATAAAAAATTGTTCTGGGACTTGCATATTGGTCTTATCAACTTTGGGGACGTATAAATCGGTAGATTAACATATCGTCAGTCATTAATGTCCTGGGGCGACTTAGGATTAATAAGAAAAATTAATAAGAAGTATGTACGTGGCTTATACAGATGCTTCTTGAAGACATCTGTTTAAACAATTGGGAATATTAACCAAAACCTAACGGTAAATTTTTTCACTTATGAAATTTGTTGTCGGCAGTCCATTTCAGTCTGAGAATGATAGAGATATTCGATAGAGAAATGCATGAGTAGATTGACGTAATAAGTTACAGATCTGTAAATTGTCAGCAGGTGATACATATAAATGTAATTATTCGTTAATTGACTGTGAATAATTTTGTTAAATTGTGACTTTTCACACCATAAAGTTTATCCAGAATATGATATGTGCAACATGGACCTAACTAACGCCACCTCATAAGGTTTCATGTTCTCCCTGACAGATGTTTAACTGTGCAGTACTGGCGAGTGAAGAGTGGTTGCACATTGTAGCGTTTTGTTTGCGTTCAAGTCGAAGATGGAAAAGGGAAGGCCCTCCAGCGCACATTGCTATCCAGGTGCATGAGTTCCTTTATTAATATTATCGAGGCCGCTGGGTTGAGCGTGGTTCAGAAACGTCTCCAGCCCCCATTGAAATTGGAAGGGCCACCACGTGGCCCGGACCTTACCACGACAGACAACTCAGTATGGAGAATAATCAAGTGCCTTGTGGCTGAACGTCGGTACAACACTAATGTAGAATTGCGAAAAAGTGTTGAGAAAGTGTTGAGAAAACGTTGAGAAAGCCTTTCGAAGCATAACTCCTGAGATTCTCCGAAAGATTTCAGAGGACAAAATAGAGACGCATAGACTTGCGTGTAAGGCACGATGGTGGACGTACAAATTCGCTGGATACATTGCAGTATACCATATACTGTTACGGGTTCTTCTAGAATTCACTGTATTATGACCTCATGTTTGAAAATTGTATTTCTTTGATTGTGTTAGCAGCTGTTCGTTGTGAAGTGATATTCGACGGTGAACCACGTCTTGCCATGAAATACCGGTGTGAACGACACAGGCTTTGGCAACACGGTGATTACAAAATTCAGGAGAATGTTATGGAATCCATTAATGGTACCGAAATCGGAATGGAATCTCGTCATTAGGCGTTTCATCTCACTACTGAAAGCAAATAACTGCCTAATTTTGTGTTTTTCCGAGACACATTGAATACGCTCTAACGCTCGGAGACACTAAGATTAGCTAGGTCGATAGCTTTTTTAGCTATATTAAAGCAACATGTTAATCCCGGGACGGCATATTTTGAAACATTAAGCACGGCACAGGACGGCGAGCGGGGCTCCGAAAATACTTATATCATTTTATTTCGAGGCATTCTTTCTGCAAATTCCAAGTCTTTGATTGTCAGGCGAGATTCCGGAGACGCTTGCGTGCGTAGTTAAAACTCGCTATAGTCATTTTCGTTCTGCTCGCTGACTGTTAGAAAATATAAAAGACAAAGCTGCCTGTTTAGGGCCCTCTCTTCTGCGATACATTTTGCTTAGATCTTACTTCAGCATTAGAGCTTATTGTGTCGATCAATTGAAATACATTCTGAACAATATTTGAGAGCAAAAGTTTAATTTCAACATTGTGAATGCAGCTACATGGAATGCATTCTAATTGAATGTAAATTTCCCCGGGATAAAAGGAATAGATATAGCACACTATCTACGGGTATGTCTTTTATTCACTAGAAACATACTTTTCCTTAAAATGCATTCCGCATAGCTATATTGACAATGACAAAGTTTTGCCGTGAAATGTATTTCAACGTATGTTTTAACTGATCGACTCAGTAAGCTCTAATGTTGAAGTAAGGCCTAAGCAAAATCTATCGCACAAGTGAGGTTGTCAAAACGGCGGTTGTGTGTTTTTTTATTTTAATAGTCAGTGAGTGGAACTAAAATGAGTACAGCGATGTGTGCGTCTCTAGAATCACGGCCGTCAAAGACATGGAACTCACGGGAAAAATGGCTCGACATAAAATGGTATCTTTAATACCATTATGATTGTCGACACTGGGAACATCGTAATGCGATGCATTGCAGCAGGATTGTTGCGAAGGCAGTTGTCAAAACCTTCTCATGACGACTTGTGTGCATTGGAGATATTCCGAGCGGAGAAGTACGTGAGATCGGTCGCGACTACTTGATTCCTGGATAGCGGTGGGTAGCATTGCTAGAGTAATTCCTCGGACCGCTGGCGCAGTGTTTTGCCCTCCACGGCGCGCGAGCAGCTATGCGGGCTAATAAACGCGGCCAGCGATTGCGCCGGCTGTTTCATGGTATGGCGTGGCGTGGGTGAACGCCCTGCGATCGACCGACGGGTAGCGGCCGTTCAAGCTCAACAACCTGCCGCCCTGTGCTCGCACTCCCCCTCTCTCCTTCGCTACCAGCTCTTACACTCTGTTCTGTTGTTTAGACCGTACTTTTGCGCTCCGCAAACCACCTTATAGTCTGTGCGGAGTGTGCTTTATCTATCACTTCACTTCCCCGCTTTCCTGTACTAGTGTAGAATGGTCCGCGGGAAAAACGATTGCCGGCAAGCTCCAGTGTCAGTTCGAATCTCAATCATTTCAACCTCCTGGTCTTTTCGCGAGATGTACGTAGGGGGGGAGCAAAGTATCTGTTGACTTTTTTTTAGCAAGGAAACCTCTCGGAATTTCAACATTAAACCAGAACCTGATGTTCAGCGTCTCTCTTGCATCGTCTGCCACTGGAGTTGAATCAGCATCTCCGTGACGCCTTCACGCTTACCTGTGACAAACGCGCTGATCGTCTTTGGACTTTCTCTGTTTCCTCATCGGTCCTATCTGGTACAAATCCTAGACTGACGAACAATAGTCAAGTAACCCGTCTGTAATCTGTAAGGGGCGTTCAAAAAGAAACGAGCAAGAGGCATAACTACAGAAACCAGTACCTGTTATGTTAGAAGTATTGACACTTGTTCCACTGTGACACAAGGCGATGACTGGCTGGCTCATAAAACTCCCGGATCTGCGATGTTAATCAGTTCCGCACGTACAGCTGGACGTCGTCGTCCAAGGTGAATCGTTTGCCCCGCAGAGCCTTTCTAAGAGGACCAAAAATGGCGGAATCACAGGGCGAGAGGGCCGGACTGTATGGAGGGTGGACGAGAACCTCCCATTTGAATTCCTGCAAGAGTGTCGCGGCTGTGTTGGCCGTATGAGGCTTTGCGTTGTCGTGGAGCAGAATGACCCCATGGGTGAGATTTCCGGTCGTTTTGATTTGATCGCTTGGCGAAGGGTGGTCCAGATTTGCGAGTAACGCTCGGCATTCATTGTTGTCCCGTGCTGCAGGAAGTGAATCAGAAGGGGGCCATCTTGGTCCCCTTAAAAAGTCTCTGAGGGGCAAACGCCTCGAACGACGTCAAGCTGTACGTGCGGAGCTGGTTAACGTCGCAGCCCCAGGATTTTTATGAGACAGCCATTCACCGCTTTGTGTCACAGTGGGAGAAGTGTCTCAACAGCCAGGGTCAATACTTCTAACATACAGGTACTGGTTCCTGTAATTATGCCTTCGGCTCGTTTCTTTTTGAACGCCCATTATGTGTAGCTCCTGTATAAAATTGTCCCGTTCCAAGCTGCATCATGTCTAAAATGAACTTTCGAGGATATTCACCGCGATTGACTTACCGGACGGATTGAGTGTCTCTTATGTGGCAACGAGCAGGCCTACGTCACCTGCGACAGGAACTGCATACGCAGATGCTGGAAATGGACTGTGTAGAGATTACAGGCCCTCCACTCACCCTTGTCATATCTCCGCGGGTTGGTATTACAAAGACAGAAGGAGATTGCAGGCTGAACCTGGAACCGCCACTACCCTTTCAGATCAAATCTTAATGTTGGTTGTGTGTGAACGAGTTGTTTCTAGCGCCTGACTACAGTTTCCTCTAAGGTTACAACTACTATCTCTGTTTAAATTTGCTGGCGCACATCCGAATTTCTGTTGCCTCTTTTACCCGGAGTCCAGTAAGACGAATGTAAGATTTTCCTACCTTTAAAGATTTTACGTCAGATCGTAATCCTGTGTCCCGCTATCGCAGTTTCTTACAAGGTCACTAAAATAATATGCACATTCTGCAGAATCGTTTATTCTTGCATAGATAATTGATGTTAGCCTTTTACAGCCGTGAACTATTAAACTGTTGGTTCAGTAACATTCACACCTGTCAGAACATATCTTCTTTGGTATTCGTCTGAGGTTATTGTGTCATTGTGATATACCCTGCGTACCAGGTGGGACAGTTTTACCATGGTTGGTTCTTCCAACGTTCTCAATAATTCTGAGAGAATAAATTTTACTCTAGGTACTTTGTTCCAACTTACGTCTTTCTGTGTTCTGCCAAATTCTTCCTGCACTATTGCATTCCTCTTCTACGTACATCGATATACTGCAAACCACTGTGAAGTGCAAGGCTGAGAATACTCCCAGTTCCACGTATTAGCATATCTTACTCTTCGCGAGTGGAGTTTGGAAAGAATGACTGCTGTGCCTGCTGTAATTAGCGTAATCTTATAAGTCGCTACGGGAACGATGCTTAGAAAGCTGTAGCAGCTTCCTTGATTCCTCATATATCTTGAAAGGTCGTAAGCACACTACGGGGGGCTACTTGGCGTCTGTCTTCAACCGCCTGCCAGGTGAAATTGTTCCTCATTTCTGTGACGCTTTCCTGTGGGACAGAAAGACCGTGACTATCAGTGCCACCGTTCTTTGTATACGTCCACGGTTGCCTATTAGTCCTGTTCGGTGTAGGTCTCACACACATGAACAGTGTTCTAAAATGAGTCTAAGAAGTGCTTTGTAAGCAATCTCCTTTGTAGAAAGGTCGAATTTTCCTAGCACGCTACCAATAAACGCAAGTCTTCTCCTGCTTTACTAATGGCTGAACCTAAGTGATCTTTCCGATTCAAATTCCCACACATTACTATTTGCAGGTGTTCGTATGAGCTGCACGATTACGACTGTGGCTCATTTATATTTTAGTCATAGAACACTAGCCTCTACTATGCAACTGTAATAAACTGATGTTGGTGCAAATACGAAAGGAACCATGATTAATGGTCCGAAAACGGGACTCAAAAAAGCTATGAATAAAACTAGTAAATGTGTCCTGTGCAAGTCCGATTCTAGCCTCTTTTGACAAAGAAAAGATAAATAATTATCATCAGAACTTACACAATTAACCAAACGCTGACAGTAATTCCTGGAATATGTCATTCTTAAGCAAAACTCCGTATCTCACCTTCAGCCGCTTCCGCTTCCTCTTCCGTTTGCATGATATTGTCTTCAACTTTCTTCCCTTTGTATACCTCTTCCATATATTCATACCACCATTCAGCCTTCCCCACAAGCCACTGTGTAGTGCATGCTGGGGCGCACGTCGTACTTACACATAGATTTTCTTTTATGTTTCACTCTCTTTTTTAGCGGGGGAAAATTGACTTTTTTTACTTTTTATACGCCTCTGTACGTGTCCTAATCCGTCTTATCTTAACTGCCGAGATATACAGTGGTGGCAGCATAATGGTCGTACATTCTCCAGCGAATACGGGTTCTCTAATTTACCAAACTGGAATTTTCGAGAACTACTCCATCTTTCTATCAAGAATTCCCTATTAAGTTGGAGAATTTCTGTTACACTTTCATGAAACCTAGTAAGTAGACTGTGGGAGACTACATGACATTTATTTTTAAGCGTCTGTCAGGCCACGCGTAAACCAGTGGGGTTCGCTGATATCGCCCTGTTGTGATCCTAACAGCTCGTCTCCTAATCCGTAGTTCGATATCTGTTCTTATGCCTGCTGGGTAAGGGCTCCGAGCACTGTAACAATATTCTAGGATTGGTCGCACCGGCGTCTTGTGTGCGATTTACTTAACAGCTCCATTCCTTTTTTACACAACCCTTGCGCCAAATGTAAGTCTTCGATTCGCCATCCCCTGATACTGATTTTACGCGATCGTCCCATTTCATCAGGTTTTTGGTGTTATTCCCGAGTACGCGAGGGGACTTCAAAAAGTAAGTTACACGTAATTATGGCAGAACAAGTAACGTCTATTGAGTGCTGCACTGCACTTCAAAATGACGGAGATACTGATGCAATTTTTCAACACCCGCTCCGGTAGCCATACATGGTAAACCACCTGCTTCCGGGAGAGGCAGACACGTCGGCCCCAGTTCAGATCTGCCCGGGTGGATAATGACGGGGACCGATGTGCCGTAGTTTTTAGGCCACATTCCACTAGGGGAACACTGAGCAGGTACCTAGGTCCGGTCTCAGATACAAGCTACGCAAACATTTAGAAAACTTTCTCACGCTTGCACACAGAATTTACTCTAGACGCAGACAAATTGGGTACACTGATTACGTCCTGCGGGGTAAGTAGGTGGCTGGCAACTTAGACACTGAGTCTCTTTTAAATCTATAATCACCACCAGTAGCCGCATCGTGGACATCGAGTCTCTGTAAACAATGGGCGGTACCTTCTACCAGTCGTTCAATTCTTCGACCATAGAAGTCGGCTCTTGGTCACGAAGCCATTCGAGAACCGATGAGTGAACGTCCTCGTCCTCGACATATCCGTTTCCTCTGGCTATATTTTCAGCTCTCAGGAAATATGGAAATTGCGTGACACAAGTCCTGGTCGATGTCGATAGCCTTTCTTCCCGATCAGCAACACTCATGTCTGAGCGACGTTGGTCAAATTGTTGGCACTATTTCAGCATAGTTGGACACGATATTGCATCTGGCCCATATACCTCCTGAATTTCACGGTGTGAATCTGCGTGAAATTTAGACTCTTGCAAACAATAATCGTACTGTGTTGAAATATGTTTCCAGATGCCGCGCCATTTGACTCGCACGCTGATACCTCTGTTATGCGTATTGCAGAAGAACTGCATCTACAGGAAACGCGGAACGTGTACTCTCTTCTGACAATGCACCGCTTTTGTTGCGCAGTGATCTTAGCGTGGGACGACATGTGTAATTTACTTTCCAAGTCCCTACGCACTTCTTTGCGTAGTACCGGCTTGCCATAGTGTAGCAAAATAAGTATTCGATAAAATAAGCCTCAGCTCAGTATACCGCAACCCGGGTACACTATAGCAGGGCGTAAGCATACTTGACGACACGATAAAAAACCATGTGCCTGGTCGTAAATCAGAATGATTGATGGCAGCGGCGAGCCCGCGGCGCGATTGGACGCACTTGGTGTGCGTCGCGCCGGTGAACTTTCCCCGCAGTCTCCACGCTGTCTGCGGTTTCTCTGGGGCCGGAGAAAGTGGCTCGCAGCCGTCGGCACCCTTGAACTTGAGAGGCCCGCCCCACTGCCTGCCCCCATCAGCTGGCCGCCACCACGCCCTGCGCCTCACCAGGCTAACGCCAGTGTGGAGCGCCCCAGCGGAATCGAGGGCTAGGCATAAAGTATTAATCATCACCTCCAACAAATGTGCCTGCGACCATGGGTCCTGGTGTTAGGCCTTCCTGGTGAAGGAAAAGTCTTAATTTGAAGAAGAAATTTTTGAGAATGAACGTTTGGAGTATATCATTGTATGGTAGTGAAACTTGGACTGTGGGAAAAACAGAACGAAACAGAATCAAAGCATCTGAGGTGTGGTGCTACAGATGAATGTCCAAAATCAGGTGGGAATGAAGAGGGTCTCCGCAGAATCGGCGAGGAAAGGAATATATGGAAAACACTGATAAGAAGAAAGAACAGGATGATGGGACAACTGTTAGCCGGCCGGTGTGGCCAAGCGGTTAAAGGCGCTACAGTCTGGAACCGCGTGACCGCTACGGTCGCAGGTTCGAATCCTGCCTCGGGCATGGATGTGTGTGATGTCCTTAGGTTAGTTAGGTTTAAGTAGTTCTAAGTTCTAGGGGACTGATGACCTTAGAAGTTAAGTCCCATAGTGCTCAGAGCCATTTGAACCATTTTGACAACTGTTAAGATGTCACGGAATTACTGCAGTGGAACTAGAGGGAGCTGCAAAAGGTAAAACCTGTAGGGGAAAACAGAGATTGGAATACAACCTGCAGATAATTGAGGACGTAGGTTGCAAGTGCCAGGTAACCGTTACGATTGTTGTGTTAAAGGGTGAGGTACAGGGTTCGAATTTCCATTCGGCCAACTATATTTAGGTTTCCCGCTTTTTCCCGAAATGAGTTAAGGCGACGGTCGAATTCTTGCTCTATCTTTGCCCAGGTCTGACTTGTGCTGCCGTTCAAATGACTTTGCTGTAGATGGACGTTAAATCTTAAGTTTCTTTCTTACCGTAGAAGGTGATGGGTGCATGATTAGTGGTCTTCGTTGTCGCCGAAAATAAATTCGTTTTGGATGTTACATTTTGCACGGATGAGGCCAGGTTTCACTTAACGTTTCTTCCATATGAAGGTCATTAAAGATAGATCATTAACGCAGTTGGAGAAAGAAGAATGCAGACAGCTGTCGCTAGCCTATGAACTAACCGTCGCAGTATTCACTGGAAGTGAATAACTGATACGGTGTGGAACTTAAAATAAGGGAGCCTGGTAGAGGTTTGAAGGAAGCCGGGTAGATATTTGAACCCTGGCTCTGCTGCGAATTGCAGGAGACAATGTTGATAGTTGTGCCAACTGATTTGGTTAAACATATTTTATTGTTTTCTTCCACAATATCCATGTTTCTGCAACACACATGTCGTCAAAACTTGTTCGCCGAAGCTGTGTGTTTGCGTAAATTGGACACTTCTTGTGTGTATTAGTACAAGTTGTGCACAAACAACCAATCTCACTTTATTCAGTCCAAAACACATACCATACAAGAAATATATTCACGTTGCTTACTCTGGAAACCGCACCAAAATACTTTAAAAAAATTCCCAGTGCTGGAAATCCACTTCGATCTGCCATTTTACTTTTTTCGTACTTTATTATCAGATTTCCGACTATAATGTGGTTGTGCTCAAGTGATTAAACGTTGTGGTTTCTAAGTTAATCTGTTTGAAGTAACACCTCTTCGAAGAAGGTCTTAAGAGTTTCTCACAGACGTTTGCACATACCTTCCAAGCAGTAGAAAACTGTGGTATTACTCACTAACTTTTAATAACCACGTACCTTTGAAACGACACTCAAACCCACTTGAATAGTACGTAATCTCACTATGAACGGGACATTAAACGCTTGCAGCACTTAATAGCTAGAGGGAAGAATGAGTAAGAGTTTAACGTTCATTCTATGTCGTCACTAGAGACAAAAGAACAGGACTTAACATGCACTCAGCGAGAAGTGTAGGTTTTACGCAAGAGACTATATTTTTGGCCTGAATAAGCTACCTCGATAGGCTCTTGTTACTGGAACAGTACAGATTTTAATGTTCGTCTTACATAAAAGATTAATGCAGTTGCTCTGTCTTCTTTCCATGTTACTGCTGTACAGAAAATGTAATGAAGCGCACTTATCCACTATTTCTCGTTGTTTGCTGTCACATTTATCTTTTGGTACACCGAACGTACGTTCAAAATAAATGGAACATTTCAAAACATTCTGGCGAACAGAACGTTTTCCTGAAAAGAGTGTAGATGTGAAGTAAAGTACGTGTCTGTAACAACTCATTGGAGAAACAATGAACGCATAGCACGTATGTACAAAAATAATCCGAGACAGACTCTTGCGTCGTACTTTGCACATGGGGCAGTCCCTAGGGCCTAGTGTTCTGGATGTCGATAAACAAGTAAAAGAATCGATGATATCCGTATGTGGAGAGGACCAACGGTCTTCAAAAGGGGGGGGGGGGGGGAGTCACGATCTCGTCTAATACATAAAAAAGAGTTTTTGCTTGTACATCTTGTGTGCATTCAATACAATTCATCTGAAGCTTTGATGAGTTGTTGTGCTCACGCCCGTGAAGGCTTATGTGGGGATAAGAAACACATACCTCGCATAGAAATCGGAGTGAAACGAAAATGGCTTAGAAGTTTAACTCATGAACATTTGAAGCAGTTTTAATCAAAGTTTGAATATAAGTCACTCATTATTTGCATAAAAATATTGAGCGATGATGTATCCCAACCACCCCTAGGAATTGAGGTGGGAATGAGAAGATGTGACATGTAAGAATATTCGATAACGACTGATACTAATATCAAATTCATAGTTTTCTAGGTGAAAAGGCTTGATATGTAAACAATTAAAAGGAATTTTCGATAGATTTGACTTATTATTAGCATAAAAATCCCGTGGTAGTAAATACTCCTAATGCCGCTATGGGTGGGAGTTCCGATGAGGATGACGTATAGAAACATCCGAAAACGATCTATTGGTGGTATTTTTTCCCTAAAATTAGTTGACTTGAAATACTGAAACAGTATGAAGTGCAATATATCTCTCATTTGCCTTGTTCAGTCCGTTAACAACATCGTGTCCAGGGCAAAGATCATGCCACACAGCTAAATACCACAGATGCAAGTAACGCCCTCTCTAAAATGACATGGACGTCAGTGCGACCAGCTATGCTACCCACGAGCAAATTACGGGTGAATCTGTCACTTACAAATCGATGAGACGTTAAGTTATCTAAGTTTTTTAATTCGTTGGATCTTTTTGATGTGCCACCGAACAGATTCTCGTTCGAAATCGGCGCAACAATAATACTTTTGCGCAACATTAACCCACCACAAATATGATTGGAACCAGTCTCGCTGTTAGAAGAACTAGTGGCGGACGTCATCGAAGCGACAGCTCCGAATGGTTGGTCAAAAGGGAAATATCTGCTGATTCCACTCATTCTCATCGTTCCCACTGACATACCATTTGATTTCAAATGACTTCATTTCCACGTTCGCCTTGCATTCTCAGTGACAATGAACAACGCAGGCGATTAGTCGCTTCAATGTGTGAATTATAGAATTGGAAAACATACTTTTCACAAAGTCATGCTCACGAATCGGACAGCCGAAAAATTGTTTGTTTTTTGCAGAGGACGGGAAGATCATAAATATTGTATATCCCATAGGATAGCACCCAGTAAACTTCCTCAAATTTAATTTAATGCCTAAACAATCAATATTTTTCGTTTATCTTGTACGTGTAAATTTATCTGCAATGTATATGTGTATCTACTTATAAGGGAACCTCCCCATCGCACCCCCCTCAGATTTAATTATGAGTTGGCACAGTGGATAGGCCTTGAAAAACTGAACCCAGATCAATCGAGACAATAGGAAGAAGTTGTGTGGAACTGTGAAAAAATAAGCAAAATATACAAACTGAGTAATCCATGCGCAAGATATGCAACATCAAGGATAATGTATTCAGGAACGCCGTGGTCCGGTGGTTAGCGTGAGCAGCTGCAGAACGAGAGGTCCTTGGTTCAAGTCTTCCCTCGAATGAAAAGTTTAATTTTTTATTTTAAGTTTATGTGATAAACTCTTATGTTTTCATCACTTTTTTGGGAGTGATTATCACATCCACAAGAAAACCTAAATCGGGCAAGGTAGAAGAATCTTTTTACCCATTCGCCAAGTGTACAAGTTAGGTGGGACGACAACATATTCCTGTCATGTGACGCACGTGCCGTCACCAGTGTCGTATAGAATATATCAGACGTGTTTTACTGTGGAGGAATCGGTTGTCCTATGACTTTGCGATCAAATGTTTTCGGTTCCCATTGGAGAAGCACGTCCTTTCGTCTACTAATCGCACGGTTTTGCGGTGCGGTCGCAAAACACAGACACTAAACTTATTACAGTGAACAGAGACGTCAATGAACGAACGGACAGATCATAACTTTGCAAAAATAAAGATAGCAAACATTTCACTCGAGGGAAGATTTGAACCAAGCACCTCTTGGTCCGCAGCTCCTCACGCTAACCACGGGACCACGGCGCTCCGGAGCTCACATTGTTCTTGATATTGCCTCTCTTGCACATGGACTACTCAGTTTTGTATATTTTGCTTATTTTTTCATAGTTCCACACGACTTCTTCCTGTTTTCTCGATTGATCTGTGTTCAGTGTTTCAAGGCCTATCCACTGTGCCAACTCATAACTAAATCTGAGGGGGGTGCGATGGGGAGGTTCCCTTGTTAGAAAGAAACGGAGGCATTGCAATGCATGTCGTGCGCAGGTAGTACACAATAAGGGGCCGTTCGTTTTCCTCAAATCTTATGCGGGTCTATACAACCCCATACTTCATGCAGAGTAAAATCTTAATTCAAATTCCTACATTTTCTTTTCTTTAAAAAGTTGTATTAAGAGAGCCTCATCAGTAAAGAGAAATCGCAATAAGAACGTACCTTCCCCTTTTACCTGTTTGTGTGCCTTATGAATTTTAATAAATACTGGGTTGCCTCAGTGGTTAAATGAAGCAGTAGCGACACGCTCGCATTTCCGGTACCTTTTCTAACGGAACACAATACAGCAGCTTTAAACAAACCGGAGATAATCCTCTGTTAATTGAGTATTAGAGTCGTCGTCCAACTTGATCAACGATGAAACTGTCTAATTACTTAAATTTGAATAAGTTATGTATTTATATTTTCATTCTAGTCCACTACGTTGGTAATAATGGATCATTACAGATCAAATTTACATTTGCATTAAACATTATGACAATAATTTTTAATGTGCCAGAATGAGTTTTCACTCTGCAGCGGCGTGTGCGCTGGTTTGAAATTTCCTAGCAGATAAAAGCAGTACGCCGGACTGTGACCCTTACCTGGGACCTTTCTCTTTCGCGAGTTCAAGACAACCCACCCTCACAGCATTATTTCCGCCAGCACGCCTTCTCCCACCATCACGGTTCTGCTGTACATTTTTTTGGGACTGTCACTGGTGGAAGGAAAGATACAGCAGATGAATGGCTGTGCGATTGAAACTAACCTGGAACATTCATCAGATGTCAGAATGGAAGAAAGAAGTTCAGACTGGACGAAGATAGGAAACGGAATCGACCGTGTCCTTTTCAAAGAAACCATCCCGACATTGGCCTTAAGCGGCTTAGGGTAACTTAGGAAAACGTAAATTCACTGAACAGCTAGAAGATTATGACCACCAACTTACTATCGGTGTAAACCCGTTAAGGCGACAGCAGCGTCACCTGGCAAGAACTGTCTGCTAGTCAGACACACGCACGGTGCATGTAGTATCAGTGAGCGTGCTGTCCGTGAGTGGAGTGAGGAAGGTGCGCGATATATCTGATTTGACCGAGGACTTATTGTGATGGTTCGGAGACTCGGCAAGAGCATTTCGGAAACTGGACTTGTCGGGTGTTCGAGGAATGCTGGGGTGCGTGATTCAGCACATGTTGAAACCAAGGTGAAACCACGTCCAGACACGGTGGGGTAGGGCGGGCCCCCTCATTACGGATGTCGGACGTCGTAGCCTGGGCAAATTGGTAAAACAGGACAGGCAGTGAACTGTGGCTGAACTAGCATCAGACTTTAATTCTGGGCCGAGGACAAATCTATCTGAACACACAGTGCGTCGAACACTCTTAACAATGAGCCCCTTTAACCGACGACCCATGCATGTGTCAATGTTAACAATACGACATCGGCAACTACGACTAAAATAGACACGTGACCATCGGCACTGGACGTTGGCACAGGGGCAGAACGTTGCGTGGTCTGATGAATCCCGATAACTTCTTCATCATGCCGATGGAAGGGCGCGAATCCTTCGTCTTCCACAGGAACACCTCCTTGACACCTGTACTGCGGGACGGAGACAAGCCGGCGGCATCTCCATTATGCTCTGGAGAACGATGACGTGGGGGTCCATGGGTGCAGTGGATCTCGTGCAGGGCATCATGACGGCTAAGGAGCTTCATACACCGGCTGCGGACCACATACAGCCCTTCATGACGATCATATTTCCCGAGGCAGTGGCATTTTTTAAGATGATAATGCGCCATATCACAAGGCCAGGAGTGAGATTGCAGGCACACATTGACGAGTTCCAATCTATGTGCTGGCCCTCCTAATCGCCAGATCTGAACCTCCTCCAGCACACCTGGAAAGTGATTAAACGTGACGTCAGATCTCATCGCCCGCTCCGTGGAATTTGCGGGAATTGATGACTTGCGTGTGCAGATTTGGTGCCAACTCCCTCTAGCGACTTGAAGCAGCTACTAGGTAGATTGTCACAATGTTGTGGCTGATCAGTGTATGTATCGCTGGACGTGGTTTTGAGCTACACTCCTACCGGATTCGGGTCCAAATGCCTTAACCACAGCGCCACCTCGCCTGGTAGATATATGGGACTCCGACAGCAGATATAGCATGTGTACCTGTATTCTACGAGGCACACATGTCAAATGATGGGACAGCTGCCTATGACGGAAGATGTCAAAGAAAAGTCTGTGCAACTCTTAAGCAGAGCCGGCCGCTGTGGCGGAGCGGTTCTAGGCGCTTCAATCCAGAACCGCGCTGCTGCTACAGTCGCAGGTTCGAATCCTGCCTCGGGCATGGATGTGTGAGATGTCCTTAGGTTTAAGTAGTTCTAAGTCTAGGGACTGATGACCTCATATGTTAGGTCCCATAGTGCTTAGAGCCATTTGAACCATTTTTTCCTTAAGCAGAGCAGAAAAAGCGTTCAGTACCGACCACCGATCGGTGGGTGCAACAGCAAAAGGACTGTGCCTAGTTGACTCAGAATGTGGGACAATATGTCATAGGACGACACCAAAGGAGGCAGAATGGTCGACAGTAATGTAAGTACACGGACATCATATGTGGCGGAAACAGTTCTGTACTGATTAAGGCTCCAGTAATGGTGTAGACATATTTTTTAAATCTGTAATACTGACCTGGAACTACATCTACATCTACGTTATTACTCTGCTATTCACAATAAAGTACCTGGCAGAGGGTTCAATGAACCACCTTCAAGCTGTCTCTTTACCGTTCCACTTTCGAACGGGACGCGGGAAAAACGAGCACTTTAATTTTTCTGTGCGAGCCCTGATTTCTCTTATTTTATCGTGATGATCATTTCTCCCTATGTAATTGGGTGCCAACAGAATGTTTTCGCAATCAGAGGAGAAAACTGGTGAATGAAATTCCATGAGAAGATCCCGTCGCAACAAAGAACGCCTTTGTTTTAATGATTGCCCCTCCAATTCACGTATCATGACTGTGACACTATCTCCCCTATTTCCCGATAAAACAAAACGAGCTGCCCTTCTTTGTACTTTTGCGATGTCATCCGTCAGTCCCACCTGATGCGTATCCCACACCGCACAGCGATACTCCAGAATAGGGCGGTTAAGCGTGGTGTAAGCAGTCTCTTTAGTAGACCTGTTGCACCTTCTAAGTGTTCTGCCAATGAATCGCAGTCTTTGGTTTGCTCTACCCACAATATTATCTATGTGATCGTTCCAATTTAGATTATATTAATTGTAATCCCTAAGTATTTAGTTGAATTTACAGCCTTCAGATTTATGTGACTTATCGCGTAATCGAAATTTAGCTGATTTCTTTTAGTAGTCATGTGAATAACTTCACACTTTTCCTTATTCAGGGTCAACTGCCACTTATCGCACCATACAGATATCTTATCTAAATCATTTTGCAAGACGTTTTGGTCATCTGATGACTTTACAAGACGGTAAATGACAGCATCATCTGCAAACAATCTAAGACGGCTACTCAGGTTGTCTCCTATGACGTTAATATAGATCAGGAACAATAGAGGGCCTACAACACTTCCTTGGAGAACGCCGGATATTACTTCTGTTTTACTCGATGACTTTCCGTCTATTACTACGAACTGTGACCTTTCTGACAGGAAATCACGAATCCAGTCGCACAACTGAGGCGATACCCCGTGGGCACGCAGTTTGGTTACAAGACGCTTGTGAGGAACGGTGTCGAAAGCCCTCTGGAAATCTAAAAATATGGAATCAATTTGACATCCCCTGTCGATAGCACTTATTACTTCATGAGTATAAAGAGCTAGTTGTGTTTCACAAGAACGATATTTTCTGAAACCGTGCTATGTGTCAATAAATCGTTTTCTTCCAGGTACTTCATAATGTTCGAATACAGTATAAGTTCCAATACCCTACTGCAAATCGACGTTAGTGATATAGGCCTGTAATTGAGCGGATTACTCCTACTTCCCTTTTTGGGTATTGGTGTGACTTGAGCAATTTTCCAGTCTTTAGATGACTGAAGTGAATTAAAATGTTTGTGTATGAAGATCACATCTGTCAAAAGAAAGGTTGATACACCCCGGAGGCTGATTTTTATTTATTTGTTGCTGCCTTCGGTACGCGTACGAAACAGCAATGTAGGGATGGCCAGATACCGATCTTCACACGGGGTTGTAAAGCGTCGGGGATCTTACCGAAGTCGGCTTGTGTAGTGAACTGCCTGGCTCCCTGTTGCGTGTCCACAGCCAGTGGATGACGCATGGAGAAGCATTGACATCTGCATCGACACAACCGAAAGTCCATCCTTTTTTAATCAAACAGACCGCCCTTGGAACTTGCACCGCTTCAAGATGTCGCACTGCGTATGCTTGATTGAATACAACGAAATTAAGCAACAGCTTCAAAACAGCAGTACTTCGCTAGGCATAGTCCAATTGTGGGTAAATTGCCCTTGTGTTCCTCTGATCCTTGAGCTAACTTACTCAGCCTGTTATCGGTATGAGCACAGTTTAACATGCAGTCCGGACCACGGTGTAATTTGAAAAATTTCGCAGTGACTTACTGTAGCCGGAACTTCATTGAGCGATGTATGACAGAAAAAAAATCGAAGAACTGACTATTGATCGACCCGCGGATCTTAGAATTTGTAATTCAGTACATACCCACCTTTTTTTATCTCGACTGGGCCATCGGCATCCAACGTGCATAACCACACGAAAATAATACACTATACTTACCCACCACTCATCATAACATTATACTTCTATGCACACGTCTCTTGCATTACATTTCAATCGGAGGAACACTATAGTGAACAATGTCCAGTAAGATTTTACCGAGCAAGCCGTAGGCAATTCGCTCACTGCTCTCAATGATTAATAATTCATAAGTGAATTTGATATATCTAGTATAGATACTACTTCTTAAATATATATAAGTAAATAAAGGATACGATATTTCACTTACAAAGTGTAGAAACCAGGGACTAAGTTAATGCTACATGCAAGTCGTCAGGAAGCATACTTGCTGACTGACTCTACATGCGTTAGCCAAGAAGTAAAGTTACACGTGCGATGTCCACTATGGTCAACAGAGTAACTCAAAATATTGTCGAAGGTGATAATGGAGTATCGTTTTTTCTAATCAAGTAGTTTTCTGGTCTTTTGTTTGTTACGTTGATCAGGGTTACAAAAGTTAATTAGTTGGCATTGTTACCAACACATGATAACGGCATTATCATAGCATCTGTGCACCAAGTGCTTCATGCATAACCGTTACTATCAAACAACACTTGACGTAACGAAACAGATGATGATCGCTCTTCAGTTCCTTTTCAGTTTCCAAAGATCTGGTTTTCCGGTTCCCGTAGCACGACATAACTACTTGCAAGATTGTTTTGTGCCTAAAGTGTTACTGTACCGTGTAGAAGACTGAATCAAAGTGCATATTAATTATGTTATTATGCTTTTGAATTTTTTTTTCATATAGGCGTGTACTAGTGGTAGACACACCGATACATGAAGTTGCCGTACAGCATTTATTTGCCCAAGAAAGCCAATTGGAACAATTCCCAGTCAACGTTCGACGGAAGGGAAGTACTTCCATCCACGGGGCCTTCTCTCCGTGACTGTTTGACCTCCCTCGCGCTGTGATTTACTCTTTCTTAATTGAAACAATTTCCTTTGTGGCGCTCGGACATAGATAAGGGGTGGTAAAACAGTGAGAACAAGCTTCGTGCGAAACCTTCCCATCTTACCTAAAACGAAAAATCTCTTTTTTTTTTACGAATGTTGATCTTCTTTAGTTGTAAGTGAAAAAGATTGATTTGAAAGGATAACAGTTCATACCATCTACTTCGTTTATTGAATTCATAGGTAACACACTTCCTTAACAATAGCTAGACCCAGTCATGCTCAGATTTGCGGTTAAATTTGCTTGCATTTTCACATTGAAGGTGGCCACTGCTGTATTGCTTTTCCAAACTAACACATTATAACGGTTCAGACAATACTGATTGACAACGATACTAATTTTTCCGCTTATATCGTAATTACGCGCACTTTCCGTGAATAAACCGTTTAATTACTCACATTGTATCTAAATCTGCAAACTCTTCATACACTTTTTGTGCGACTCCAGTGCTTATGACCGTTCCACTCAAAATCTGAACGACTCTTTCCTCGCATAAAGGCTTGCGAACGGTACCGCTGGGCATCGCTGGACGAAACAACGAGACAACGCCTCCCGCCGCAAAAAGGCCTGCTTTGCTCCGAATGTTCCAGATAAGCAGCGATGCGTAAGGGGTGCGATTGACTGCATCGTATCACTATCGATAGTTGCACAACTATAGTAACATAACTGCTTCGATGTAGTATCGGTTTGAATATATAGTAATAATATGCTGGCTGTTTCCAGTGAATTTTTCTGATTGCATTTGCTTAAAAGTTCACGTTCTGATATTCGCTCCGTTCCTTGTGCTGTGTGAAGGACTTTGACGTTAAAACTTAATGTGGGCATGCGTTATTGCTTAACGTCTAGCACTTTCCAATCGCTAAACGCTGAGATCACATCTGCCTACAAGGAGAAATCAGCAACTTTCACAACAACGTAAGAGGAAACTACGAGGATCAGTTCGAAGCATTTGCTGCTATAATGTAAACTCCCAGACGTGTACGTAGCCAGTGCAGTCAAATTATTGTAGCTACGTGTATAATTTTGTTATGAAAGAATATAAACTGTGTGTTTTTATCTGCGCTGTTGTAATTTTTAAATATATTTTTCTGTATTAGATGTAACATTTAACATACTTATTGTAATATATGTCATGTAAAATATGTAGAATATCTGATTAAATGTAAGAGAGGGCTTGGATAAATTAATCAGTAAATAAATACGTAAATAAAACACGTTTTCACAAAGAAGGAGAGTTCCTTATCCAGCGAAATTTCTTGTGAAGTATAGAATTGTTTTAGCGAGGAGAACATGAATTAATATGTAATTACAAATATAGTAACCAAGGCTTTTTATTGATCTTGCTCTATGCGTTTCGGAGTACTATACGTCGATCTTAAGGTGTGCTTATTTAAATTAACAAGGCATAGACAATTGGTACATATTACTTTTCTGGGTAGCCTGGGACACAGTCATCAAAGGTTGCTGTCATAAATCTAATATTTATGAGACGCACTTTTTATAAATTGAAATAAGCAATAATATTTCGGAACATAACTTCAGTGGCATACTCAGCATAAAGTCTTCTCACACTTCAGAAGGATATGAAATTAACAAAAAAAAAAAAAAAAAAAAAAAAAAAAAAAAAAAAAATGGTTCAAATGGCTCTGAGCTCTTTGGGACTTAACATCTATGGTCATCAGTCCCCTAGAACTTAGAACTACTTAAACACAACTAATCTAAGGACAGCACACAACACCCAGCCATCACGAGGCAGAGAAAATCCCTGACCCCGCCGGGAATCGAACCCGGGAACCCGGGCGTGGGAAGCGAGAACGCTACCGCACGACCACGAGATGCGGGCTATGAAATTAACAATTGTTACGTAAATATCAGATAGGCGTCTGATGGTGGTAGCGTTCTGCCGAAATGCACCCTTTAAATAAATATTGAAAATAAGCGTCAGTGAAGCTGAAAAAGCGTTATTTTAAATTTCGTGATACAGTAGGAGAACTCAAGCAGGTCCCATTGAGGCCATTAGCCACAAGTGATATTTGAGGTAAAGTGGTTGGTACAGGAGAGGGTATCAGTCAGAAGACCTGTGAAATAATCTCTCTTTGCTATATATTACCGCATATCACATCGTTTAATGTTGCTGACGGACAAACCGGTCCCCCATATGGCAGCAGCGGTCTCAAGCCCGTTTTCCACGAGCGATATTTTGATGGAAATCCACTACTCGAAGTGCGTGCGCCTTTTGTGCCTGCGTGTAAATCAGCAGCCAGCCAGCCACGACGTGAGTGTACCTTCGACGTCAACGGTCTATAGATTGTGCTGACCGTGGAGTTTTAAATTTCCGAATATGCTGCCCACTGCGCATGCGCAGAGGCAAGTGACAATGCTGACGTCTGCAAGCAATGGAAGTTATAAACTATTCTGGTCGAGCTCATAGAAATGGATTTTGTGCTTTTGTGCCATTTTAATCTTTATTGTGTAGTTTGCTTTGCTTTAGTGGCGCATTGATAAATTACACAAGGTCCTGGTATTTTCCGCACTAGTGTTCTGCTACAAGAGAGACGAAATATCTGAAAGCATAAAGTACTTACGTTTTTCACAGAAAAACCTACATTATGAATAAATAAGAACTTAAATGGATAAACGTGTTTTTATGAAAATTATTTCAACAGCGTAAAGTCAAAATTGTCGGATGAGAAAAATAATTTTCGTTGTTATTTGGCACTTAAAATGGTTCAAATGGCTCTGAGCACTATGGGACGCAACTGCTGTGGTCATGAGTCCCCTAGAACTTAGAACTACTTAAACCTAACTAACCTAAGGACATCACACACATCCATGCCTGAGGCAGGATTCGAACCTTCGACCGTAGCGGTCGTGCGGTTCCAGACTGTAGCGCCTTTAACCGCTCGAGCACTCCAGCCGGCCCATTTTGGCACTTAGCAAGACGACAAAATACAAGGGATGAAGCAGAAGATGTGCTATTTACGGTTCTCTACATCTGTCTGATCTGTTTGCTAGTACATAGTTTCTCTAGTAAACAAATGTGTATGTTCTGAAATGTCTGGATGACACTATTCCTATTCTTTCAGCAGTCAGGAGTCTGAACATTTTACCACACGCCCTTTGACAAGAACTTCCACTATGAATTCTGGTTTGCTCGCTAATAAATTCTATTGTCTTTGCTTGTTCCTACATTTTGTTACCATATTTCGATTTTTCCGTAAAAAGGAGAGTCCCTCATAATCTCACTTTAATAATTCACATGCGAAACTGTACAACAGACAGCTCTCACAACACCGGCAATTTGCAGTAGACACACTTGTCTCGATAGTCAATTGAGACTAGAAAGTCGAATTTGTAAAAGGGGTTTTAGAGATGACTGACGAAGTCCTTTGTGCGAGGCTGCCGCGGCGGATGTTTCTTTCCCTTGCCGCTTGCAAGTCCGCTGTGTTTGCTCTGTTTGGATGAGTCAGTGCGGCTTCCCTTCGCACCGGGGTTGCCCTTGGTGCACCAAGGTCTGTCGGCGCTGCGCGGCACGGCTCCTGCGAAGCTTCACCTCGGCGAAACGCCTTCTGCCCCACCGCACTCCGCTCCCCCCCGTGACACATTTTCTCCGCGCTTTCTACCAGTCATAACCAGTACCGAGAGTGAACGCCGCTTGCGGAAGCGATGACCCCGCGGCGTGCGAAAACGCTCACGTACGTTCGCCCGGTCTTTTGGGAAATTGCTTCTCCATCAAAAACAGGGTGTACATAAGATCCGGAAGCACTTTCAGTTATTTATTGCACAAGAACTAAACATTGTACAGATGTCATACATATTGCTTTTTGAAGAGAAACTGTGAAAGTATTTTTTACAAACATTCGATATGCGAATCATGAGTGACACGGCAGATGCCAATACGGTAATCGAATTCTTGCCGTACCCGTCCCAGAATGGCATCGTTGACTGTCGCAGTCGCTTCCCGTATTCTCTCCCGGAGACACGGGCTATAAAGCATATTACTTCCTTCCACGTACATCTCGTGCAATGACTACGAAGAGAAAATTTGAAAAATTAGAGTCAGTGGAGGGGCTTACTGACAGTTGTTCTTCCCACGCGCCATTCTCGAATGGAACAGGGTAGGAGGGATCGGTTAGAGATTCCAGAATACCAGAAGTACTCCCCGCTACACACCATTTGGTGATCTGGGGAGGACGATGTAGATGTAGATGACACGGGCTGGAGACGAGTGTCAAGTCTTGTCAGCGATCAGCAGTCTCAAACTGCTATTGTCGGTGAATGTAGGTGCATCTTAGTCACTTTCCGAGCTAACAATGCGAAAGGAGCTACATGCAATGGACACTCGACAGCATCGCAAAAGGGGAAAAAATTACTCCGCGCCTCACACCGTAAGCTGGGTACCAGACAATAGTTGCAGATGTGGGAAGGCCATTGCTCACAGAAAACTACACTTCTTCAATGGGTCAAACATCACAGAAACTGGACGCTAGCGGTCGGGAGGCGAGTAGAGTGCCCCGGCGAGTCACCATGATGCCTCTTTTCAAATGATGCAAGACTTGGAGTGTGTCGACGGCCCAATGAATCGTTTAACCCACAGTGCGTTGAGGGTATTGTTCAGACTGGAAGTAGTTCTGCGATGTTTTGAGGATATTTTTCGTACCATGACTTGGGCCCACTCTTTCACGGTACTGTGCCAGTGGCTCAGGATGTTAATTTCAGCATTTTCAGTGACCAAGTGTTGCGCTTTGTTCTACATCTTCTCGATGAGTATGCTGTGGACCTCGTGGCTTCGAGGAAATGGCAGCCGTGTTCACAGGGTAAACGAATACGTTTCTGGTAAGACAAACACCGCAGCACCGTGTCACACTTCGACTGGTCCGATAAACGATAAATCTCAATGCCGCAGAAAATGCCTAGGACTATTTTGAAATGCAAATGAAACGCAACAATCAACATCCCCGCAATCTGCCCAGTTCTGTGGGATCTTTCCGCCTAAAGTGTAGTCAGTAATTGAAGCAAAATCATCGATACAGTGTGGGTGACTATTGTGGCGCCCGTAGGAAAAGTAACCGAGAGCAGGCAGAAATACTGAAGTCACTCTTCCAAAAATTATTTCGTTGTTGACAATGGTAATACGATCCACCGTTTCCATCATCGCACGGGCACTGAAATGCCAGATGTCGGAATAAGTGGAGGTTTGACGTATTGGCTACTGGAGAAACACGCGACTAGTGATATAGCGGGAAGTCGTGTTTCACTGTAACGTTGCACTTATTTACACTGATTTACGCAATCACTTAAGTTCTAAATATCTAAAGATTATAGCATTTGCATTAGTCGCCTAGCTCTCACGCATATGCGGTCGCCCTGTCCTGGAGCGCCGGAGTACTACAAGCGATTAGCAAAAACGTGCAATTTATTCTCCTTACGGAGAGGGCTTGTCGGATGGCTGCACGTATTTGTAGACTTATATCGCTAACGCCAGTCTACTGTGGAACTATAAAATACATTTTGTGGTAATACACACTGCAAGACAAAAAACTATGCCACAAATTGAGCAACTCAGTAAGACGTTGGTGCACCTAAAAGCAATTATTCGGCTTGGTATTGATTGATAGAATTGTTGGATATCCTCCTGAGGGATATCGTGCCAGATTCTATCCACCTGGCGCGTTAGATCGTCAAAATCCCGAACTGGTTGAAAGCTCCTGCAAATAATGCTCCAAACGTTCTCGATTGGAGAGAGATCCGGTGACATAGTGTTTGTCATAGGATTTGTCGAGCACGAAGACGAACAGTAGAAACTCTCACCGTGTGCAGGCGGGCATTGTCTTGTTGAAACGTAAGCCCAACATGGCTTGTCACGAACGGCTACAAAACGGGACGTAGAATGTCGTCGACGTACCGCTGTGCTGTAACTGTGCCGCGTTTGACAATCAAGTAGGTCTTCCTATGAAAAGAAATGGTACCCAGACCATTATTCCTGGTTGTCACGCCAAAAGGCGGGGCCGACCGCGGTGGACACGCGGTTCTAGGCGCTGCAGTCTGGAACCGCGCGACTGCTACGGTCGCAGGTTCGAATCCTGCCTCGGGCATGGATGTGTGTGATGTCCTTAGGTTAGTTAGGTTTATATAGTTCTAAGTTCTAGGGGACTGCCGACCTCTGAGGTTCCAGACTGTAGCGCCTAGAACCGCACGGCCACCCCGGCCGGTCCCATAGTGGTCAGAGCCATTTGAACCATAAGGCGGGCGTCAGTCAAGTTAGTATCCCACTGCTGTCAGAGGCATCTGCACAGACACGTCTTCCGCTTGGGATCTCGTTGACTGGAATAGAATTGTCCTCACTGATATGCCCCGCTTCGAATTGAGCCCCAATGCCCAGCGAAGACCTGTCTGGAGACGCTCCGGGCAGCTTGTGTGAATGGCTACCAGTGCAGGCAAAGCGTAGCTTGCACTGACCTTGGCGCTGTGTATAAAGAAGAAGAAGAGACACTTCTCCAGGCAACCATTGAAATTGGGGGATAAATAAACCGACTAAAATCTGCTAAAGTAAGTATTACAGTCAGAACCTGATAATTGCCCGCCTCTCGTGGTCGTGCGGTAGCGTTCTCGCTTCCCACGCCCGGGTTCCCGGGTTCGATTCCCGGCGGGGTCAGGGATTTTCTCTGCCTCGTGATGGCTGGGTGTTGTGTGCTGTCATTAGGTTAGTTAGGTTTAAGTACTTCTAAGTTCTAGGGGACTTATGACCACAGCAGTTGAGTCCCATAGTGCTCAGAGCCATTTGAACCATTTTTTTTGAGAACCTGATAATTACACTCCCGGCTGGGTCGGGATTTTTCCCCGCCCGGGGACTGGGTGTTGTGATGTCCTCATCGTCGTCCTACCATCCTCATCGACTGCAGGTCGCCGAAGTGGCGTCAAATTGAAAGACCGGCACCCGGCAAACGGCCTGCCCGACGGGGGGCCTAGCCATAGGATTCAGTAAATAAAATAAATTACATCAACTTTTACTTATCACTTCCATTTATTTCTACATCTACACCCATACTCCGCAAGCCACCTGACGGTGTGTCGCGCATTTCATTAACTTTATTCTACTCCTGTTTGTGTGCTGTGCGTAGAACACCGATTTTCTTCCTAACGTTCTCCTGTGTAATCTTTGACTGGGAAAGACGCAACAGCTTTACCCTTTTGGTATTTTTCAATGCTTTGTTGGTGCTATTTAACATCCTTTTTGAACGTAGTTTGAAACATCGCTACTGTATAGTGACACAAATTGTAATAAAACCTCTTTCTCGCTAAACATACGCCTTAACAAATAAGGTCCGACAGATTATCTAGCCGGCTGTCGTTGGCGTCGGTAGCTTCGGGCTCTGCGCGGTAGATAGCTAACCGAAGGAGCCCGTGTTCGACTTACGACCGGGCAGAGATCTCCTCCGCTCGGGGACTGGGTATTGTGTTATTCTTATTTTCGTACCGTCGGAATTGACACGGAAATCGCCTGTATGGCGTCAAAAGACAAGTCGAAGGATGTATTACTTCGTACCAGGGTACGACTTAGCCCTAATGAGTGTTGCGAATTGTCGAAACATACTGTCGTACCTTCTAATGTTTAGATGGCTGTATGGACGCGTCCCGGAAGCTAGTTGAGAAAAGCGTCAAACAAATCCGCACAGCGTCAGTGATTTGACAAACTGTTTCATTATTTACAGGAACGTTAATATTCGGTTGTTGGAATTGTTTCGTCAGCTGTTCAGATCATTATTTCATCTTTCAGTTTTTCGCGATACTCCTTTTTTTACACAACAACGCATAATTTACGACGATACAAAAATCAGTTGTAAAAATTACTTCGATAAAGTACAAGGGATTGACTTTCGCAGAAAATCAAGAGATTATTGTAATCGTGGAATATGGAGAGAACACAAATAGAGGTTGTAGCGAAAATTTTATGGAGTTCTTTCTACAGAAAGATAAGATCGCTGGAAACAAATCATAAGGGGAGGTCACTTCGGCATCTTGAAAAATGCCCCTTGAAAAGTTCAGTCAACGTAGAGGACGAAACCTACCTGTCAGAGGTTACATGTTCCTAAAATTGCTGTATTATTTGCCGCTAATAGGTGATGCTGCTTCTACTTAAAAAAAAGACTTAAGATCCTTTTGAAGAATATTTGAGGAGAAAGGCCAGTGTTGCTGACAGTTTGTTCAATTCGGGAAATGGAATCACGTTGGTTCATTACGGAAATTTTTACGTGCCCTTCGTTTGAACTGTTGAAATAAGTAAAAAGAATTAAGTAGCTAAAAAATGAACGTTCTTATAATCTGTGTTCTACTTATTACTTTCTTCTTCCTTTTGTAAAGAAATACGAGTGTTTCTGAAACAACAGTGGGCTACCGTTTGTTAACTTATACTCTTATAACGACTTTTTCCTGCTTCCACCTTGATCAGGCAAACTTTGGTTAGTTGAACTTTACATTATTCGAACATTTTGTTAGGCCTCTCGATCTTGGAATTACCGAGGTTGGGCTGTACGACGGTGCAGGCGCCTGGATAAGACCGTGTACGTGCATCGTACTGCTCGACACAGAGAACAAAAGATCTGGATGACTGCATCATTGTATCCGAGAAGAGGGTCCCCGTACAAGCGGGGCCCAGTATCGTTGATTGGCCATCATAGTGCGGCAGACGGAGCGGAACAAATGTGAAGGCGGGAGCAGCTGTGCGGGAGGGCGGCAGCGGGCAGGTGTGAGTCAGCAGCTGGTTGGTTGCCCTCGGAATGCCGGCCAGCGACCGCGGCCCAAACAGACGGCCAAGGTTGCGGCCCTCTGCTCTGCTACACTCCGTAGGCCGTACCATCCCGCGGCTTATCCGTTCAAATGTGTGTGAAATCTTATGGGACTTAACTGCTAAGGTCATCAGTCCCTAAGCTTACACACTACGTAACCTAAATTATCCTAAGGACAAACACACACACCGATGCCCGAGGGAGGACTCGAACCTCCGCCAGGACCAGCTGCTTACCCGTTCCGTGCATCCTCGTGTGCGTCCGTATGCAAACTTACACAGAAGAGTCGAAACGTTACGACCACTGCCTACCGTGAGATTGAATGCCACCTCGTGAAGTTGTTGGCACGTGACGCGGTAAGAAAGTATGTAAGCGGGACAGAGACGCATGGGCAATCGTTCTAGCGGCGATACGAGCCGTATATGGGGGAGTCCATTGATATAACCGACTTTGACAAAGAGTAGATTGTTATGGCCTAGTGCCTCTGAATAGGCATCTCAGAAATGGCGAAGCTGGTTGGCTGTTCGCGTGGTACTGTCGTCAGCGTATGTGGAAAGCAGTTGAAGGACGGTGAAAGCACGAACAGGCGATGAAGTGTTGGACAACTTTGCATCGTCGTAGCGCGAGGAGGTCGTTGGCTTCCCTGCTCTGTAAATCAGGATATAGGACGATCTGTGGCAAATCTCACGACAAAGTACGGTGCTGGTGCAGGCACAAGTATTTCAGAACACACTCTTCAGCGCATATTGTTGAACATGGGACGTTACAGCAGATAACCCCAACGTATTACTATGTTGCCCCAACGGCATCAGCAGGTACTGGGGACTGAGCAGCGTATCAGTGAAAAAGCGTCTGCCTATTGTATTGTATGTTAACCGGGGACCTAGAAACGACGAAGAGGCTCCGTCCCCGCCGCAGCCGCAGTGGTCCACAACCCCACGACGACTACCGCAGCACACCCCTTCGCCGCCCCACACCGCACCCAGGGTTATTATGCGGTTCGGCCCCCGGTGGACCCCCCAGGGAACTTCTCACTCCAGACGAGTGTAACCCCTATGTTTGCGTGGTAGAGTAATGGTGCTGTACGCGTACGTGGAGAACTTGTTTGCGCAGCAATCGCCGACATAGTGTATCTGAGGCGGAATAAGGGGAACCAGCCCGCATTCGCTAGGCAGATGGAAAACCGCCTAAAAACCACCAACTGACTGGCCGGGTCACCGGACCTCGACACAAATCCGCCGGGCGGATTAGTGCCGGGGACCAGGCGCTCCTTCCCGCCCGGAAAGCCGTGAGTTAGACCACACGGCCAACCGGGCGGGCTAGCGTTTGCCTATAGTGCATTTAAAATTAGTTGCCCTTCAATCCGGAACCGCGCTGCTGCTACGGTCGCAGGTTCGAATCCTGCCTCGGGCATGGATGTGTGTGATGTCCTTTGGTTAGTTAGGTTTAAGTAGTTCTAAGTCTCGGGGACTGATGACCTCAGATGTTAAGTCCCATAGTGCTCAGAGCCATTTGTACCAAAATTAGTTTCGACTTTTGACGTATGGCTGACAGGAGGGGTATGTGACGCCGTTGCTCGGGTAACACCAATGGCGAGCTGGCTTTCCCTACCACGCCGCCAGCGTTTCTGCTGGTAAAGCGCCCCTGCTACCACACCGTGAATAAACAGGACCACTTGATGTCACGCATTAGATGCATGAGTGTTCGTCCTCTCGGTAAAAGTCGTATTTTCGGCGTTGACGTGTTCTGTAGTCGTCAGGTATGTGAACAAATGTTTTGTCGTGGCATTGCAGTACATCTGGATACGTGATTTACAGTAAAATTATCAACCACGAACACGTTCACCAGCTGGGAAGATAAAGTTCTGCTGCAAAACATTCCTTGGAATTCGACAGTAGTAACGGACAAAACGCCATACCGCTTTGATGTTATGTACAAAGCTCCAACCATACAGTGCAAGAAGGTGGATATTTTGCTCTGGGCACAAAGAAATGTTCCACGAGGTAAAATTTAACCTAGCTTGTATAAGGTGAAGTTAATGGAAGTTGTACTATTGCACAAGACGAAATTTCAGGCTACCAGGTCTACGAACAGACTAACGGTAAAGGGCATTGTATATCACACTCATTTAAATCCAGAACAGAATATATGGGCATAGGTGAAAAGCAATGTTGCAAAAAAACAGCACGAAGTTTAGGCTCACTGAGGTAGGAATGCTGACAAAAGAAGCCACTGCAAATTTTACACGACCGGAGAGGACACTGATTCATGAAGGACTGTTAAAATCGGGTTCTTTTGTCGAAACACAGCAGAGGTAAAAAATTCATCTCTCTAACATTCTAACAAATTACGACAGAATCCTTAAATAGTGTATTATTAAACTAGCAACTGAGTGCGAATCAGGTCAATAGTTTATGAAATGGCCTATTTCCAGTATAAAAATAAACGTGCAACTTCTTCACTTATATTGTTATAAAACCCACAGCAGTTCTCGTTTCACCAGCTATCGATTATCCTCAATAATTACATTATTTCATTAAAAAAACCTGTAGTAGCTAGAATATCACAGTAGATCTAGAAGTTTTTCAGTGAACACATGGTGTGTCGTGGGGCGATCACTCTGTTTTTGAAAGAACTGAAAAGCCACGATCGCTTCAGTCGCTTATTAGATGACCCGTTTCAGCTCTCTGAAGGTGCCATCATCAGATCTGTGAAGGTATAATATAACAGGTTTGAGGGAGGCTTTTCGGTTATTTTAAGATCTACAAGTTTCGCATGTTAATCATATGGCAAAACACTTTTGTCTTTCCGCGCTGTCTTTGCCAAAATCTTGTTTCGATATCTTACACCATTTATGAGATACGAGAGGAATTTATGAATATTTCATTCTTTTTTTTTTTTTTCACTGATCACGAGTTTGTGACGGAGCACTTTACATACATTCCATTTTCTCGAGATTGGAAACCGACAGTGATATCGCTCCAAGTTTAAAGAATGGTTCAATATGTTATTTTCATTTAATACGCAGCAATGTGTAAACAGCACGCATCAAACAGAAATTCATAGCGACACCTATTTTTCACTTCAAACTAAGAATTTCTAGCAGTAGTTACCTACTAACGAAATATCACAATAACTGTGGCCATTAACGAAACGGTAGGCTTTTCATCATGAGACTATTATTAAACTTTAAAATGTGCGAGAAAGAGAGTTTATTACCAATTAGTTTCTGTAAAAAGCGTTTGAGAAAGATCGTAGCATGCTGTAATGTATTGCGAATACATAGAAAGAAGGATCCTTTATTGTATGACTATACGATAGCGGAACAAACACTGGTAGCAGTTATTTCTGTAAAATATCTGGGAGTATGCGTGCGGAACGATTTGAAGTGGAATGATCATATAAAATTAATTGTTGGTAAGGCGGGTACCAGGTTGAGATTCATTGGGAGAGTGCTTAGAAAATGTAGTCCATCAACAAAGGAGGTGGCTTACAAAACACTCGTTCGACCTATACTTGAATATTGCTCATCAGTGTGGGATCCGTACCAGATCGGTCTGACGGAGGAGATAGAGAAGATCCAAAGAAGAGCGGCGCGTTTCGTCACAGGGTTATTTGGTAACCATGATAGCGTTACGGAGATGTTTAATAAACTCAAGTGGCAGACTCTGCAAGAGAGGCGCTCTGCATCGCGGTGTAGCTTGCTCGCCAGGTTTCGAGAGGGTGCGTTTCTGGATGAGGTATCGAATATATTGCTTCCCCCTACTTATACCTCCCGAGGAGATCACGAAAGTAAAATTAGAGAGATTAGAGCGCGCACGGAGGCTTTCCGGCAGTCGTTCTTCCCGCGAACCATACGCGACTGGAACAGGAAAGGGAGGTAATGACAGTGGCACGTAAAGTGCCCTCCGCCACACACCGTTGGGTGGCTTGCGGAGTATAAATGTAGATGTAGATGTAGATGTAGAACTTGCCAAGTGAGCCTGCTATTACACTATGGTCACCTGATGACGCGCCTAGCACATGCTGGCAACTACGCTTCCATCCACTTGTTCCGCACTGAACTGTCAAAAGTCGCAACTAATTTTAAACGCACTACAGTTGATGGAATAACCTTTCCTGTTACACCAAGTCGACGATCGTGCCCGGAAATGCCGACATACAGGCGTTCGAAACATGGGCGCAGACCGGTGGAGGGCAGTGTAATGCTACGAGGGTCAGCCAGCTGGGATTCCATGGGACCTGTCGTAATAATCTGAGGCACCATGACGACTGTCGACTATATATATTGCGGACCTTCTGCATCCCATCACGCTTGATTTTTTCCCTTGACATCTGCGGCATCTTCCAGCAGGGTAATTGTCCATCTCACTAAGTCGGAATCGGGTTCCAGTGTTTTGAGGAGCATGATAGTGATCTCTCGGCTATGTCTTGGCTAGCAAATTCGCCTGACGTGGACCCGATGGAAGACATGTGGGGCGCTATAGGCCGCCATATCCACCGGTCCGTGATTTACGAGAATTGCGTGACCTGTATTTAGACGTCTGGTGTCACATACCTCTGGAAACTTACGAAGGACCTGTTGACTCCGTGCCACGCAGAATCACTGGTGTTTTGCGTTCAAAAGTTGGGCCAACACGCTATTAAGCCGATGACGTAAAGTTTCTGCTCATTAGTGTATGTCTCAATCTACCTCGTAACCTGTAGAACAGATTTACTTCGGGATCATAAGTAGCAATCATTGCAAGGAAGGCAATGTTCTTTTCGCTAAACCATGTTGGGTAAACTTAGGGAACCTGTATTCGAGGAAGACCGTCTGACTATCCCGCAGTCATCATCGCATATGTCATCAATAGTGGAATGCACACGGCGATTTTACTGGCCCAATTCGCCAATGGAATAAGACAGAAGTGCCATAAAACTGATACGAAGAATTCGCCGCCATTGACTCTATGATCGCTTATGGAGTATATAATGTAGATGTCCCTAAGCGGCTGGTCCCGGCGGAGGTGACCGAGCGAGGTGGCGCAGTGGTTAGACACTGGACTTGCATTCGGGAGGACGACGGTTCAATCCCGCGTCCGGCTATCCTGATTTAGGTTTTCCGTGATTTCCCTAAATCGCTCCAGGCAAATGCCGGGATGGTTCCTTTCAAAGGGCACGGCCGACTTCCTTCCCCGTCCTTCCCTAATCCGATGAGACCGATGACCTCGCTGTCTGGTCTCCTTCCCCAAAACAACCAACCAACCGGCGGAGGTTCGAGTCCTCCCTCGGGGATGGGTGTGTGTGTTTGTCCTTAGGATAATTTAGGTTAAGTAGTGTGTAAGCTTAGGGACTAATGACCTTAGCACTTAAGTTCCATAAGATTTCACACAGATTTGAACATTTGATCATGCCCCTAAACAACATTTTCTCAATCCCTCACAATTCAAGATGTAGGTTGTGAGGGCGATATTAGCAAATCGCTCAACCGAGGAACAGAAAGTGTTTAAGTGATTCTTGTGTGAGCAATAAAGACCCAATCCTTGGACGCTGCCGTCTGTAAATTTTACACTGTATTACCGTAAGTTTGCAGGTGTAGAAATCGTCTTGTTTGCTTATAGTACGGTTGTATTTGAAAACTGTTGTAACCTTAATCTAATAGCCTCGAAACTACGAAAATATTTACATGTTATCACCAACTGGTTCAAAATTTGGAACTTCAAAAACAATCCAGATAAAACTTTCGGAGGGAACCTTGATGGATAACAGGTAATGAAGACTGGGAAAGAGAAAGTGGTATGACTGATTGAGAAGCGAAAGCAGAAAAAACACGTAACTGAGCGAAGTGGCCGTAGAGACTAATTTAAAAAAAAAAAATGATGTTGTTCAGCTTTTTCTTAAATGCAATAGGGTACTGAGCTGTGCGCAAGGTGCAGGTTAGCTTCTTCGAGAGGCTGACAGCACAAACAACGTGGAAGTTTACGAATATTTTCGTTCTGTGGATGGGAACAACTGGGATCTCGATCTACACATTTGCAAGTTGTGTTCAATAAGTAATATAACACTTTTTTTCTCGGCCAATTTTGGTTAAAAAATGCGGTATTTATCATGGGACATCGTGAAATATTCCATCTTCAGCCCGTAATCCTAGATGCCCCAATAAATTCTGCAGCGAACACTGGAATCAGTATCAGACAGCACCTGAAGACGACTGCGAGTCACACAGTTGAAATATTGTGCAGGAAAGACGTGAATAACCAGCAGAAACCCGATTAATCAAAATGTTTTATTTTGCTTCCAAGGTAGCACAATTCCGTAACTTGGTGTTCTTCGTGGTTCCCAATTTCGTTGTTAAGTTTATCGCTAATCTCATTTTTGCTACTCCTCTTTACTTTCTTTTTTTCTTCTTCTTCGATTTACTGTCGATCCACAGTGTGTGTTCATTCCTTTCCACAGGTCCTACAATTCTTCCTGGCCTTCCCTGGGAACAGCAGTGTCATAAGCGAATCTTATCATTGATATCCTTTCTTGCTGAATTTCAATCTTATTCTTGATCCTTTCTTTATTTCCATCACCACTTCTTCAAAAAAATGGTTCAAATGGCTCTGAGCACTATGGGACTTAACATCTATGGTCATCAGTCCCCTAGAACTTAGAACTACTTAAACCTAACTAACCTAAGGACATCACACACATCCATGCCCGAGGCAGGATTCGAACCTGCGACCGTAGCAGTCGCGCGGCTCCGGACTGAGCGCCTAGAACCGCTAGACCACCGCGGCCGGCCCCACTTCTTCGATGAACAGTTTGAACAGTAGCGGCGGAAGACTCCCTCCTTGTCTCATATCCATTTTTAATCCAAGCACTTCGTTCTTGGTCTTCCATTCTTATTTTTTCCTCTTGGTTCTTGTACGTACTACATATTACGTACTTGTTTTTATAGATACGTATTTTTCTGAAAATTTCGAAAGCTTGCACCATTATATATTGTCGAACGCTTTTTATCGATGGAGAAATCCAGGGAAAGTATCTAGATTTTCCGTAAGTTTTACATCCATTATCAATGTAACGTCGGAACAGCATATATGATGCCTTTACCTTTTCCAAATCCGAAGTTATCATCACCTAACAGATCTTCAGGTTTCTTTTTCAATATTTTGGCTTGAATTCCAGATTTTTCCGCAGTTCTTTCATGAAGCGACGCCATGTAGACTGCTGAAGGTAATGGGTCCGTCATATGGGGACATTAAAAAATGGCTCTGAGCAATATGGGACTCAACTTCTGAGGTCATCAGTCCTCTAGAACTTAGAACTACTTAAACCTAACTAACCTAAGGACACCACACCACACACATCCATGCCCGAGGCAGGATTCGCACCTGCGACCGTAGCGGTCGCGCGGTTCCAGACTGTTGCGCCTAGAACCGCTCGGCCACTCCGGCCGGCTGGGGACATTGAAGCCTGCGGTCCCCTTGGTGTTAATTGGAGGAGTAGACTAGTTGCCGGCCCCTGGTTTCACTCTGTGCCTTCTCTCATCGTCATACAACTCATAAAGAACACCACACTCTCCACACGTGTCTTACAGTCACTCAGCATGTACACTTCAAGGCACAACTCTCACTCACCGCGAGGAAAGGGCCACTGTGCGCGGAGGAAGAAAAGTCTTTCCGACTAGGCGGCTGAACCTTGCTCTCGGGGGGGGGGGGGGGGGGGACTCCCTGTCTATAGTCATTTTCAGACACTATTTTACGATTCACGTGGACTGTGCAGTGTGCTCTCTCAGCGCCAGGCTGCTGCTGCAAGTGCTTTCTCCGGCGTGCTGTTTTTGCTGCAGCGGCAGTGAGGATGCGGCTGGCCGTGTGCAGGAAATTCCTGCGGACCAGCGGCAGCGGGCAGGTGGCGTCCGCCGTCCGGCAGGTATCCCGGCGTGGCGTGGCGTGGCCCGGCCGGCCAGGCACGCAACAAGAAGACGACGGCCGCCGGCTCGGCCGGAGCGGGGCGCGCGCGCCTCTTGCAACACCGCAGCGCTGCCGGCGCCTGGAATGCGCCCCCGGCCCTTTCTGCCCTTGAGCCTATGTGGACACTGCTTCAAAATCGTGGCCGCGGCCTCAGCACGTGACCAGCAGCGTCTCACCTGTGATCCCCTACTGCTTAGCCTTCCTACTACTGTTGGGTCATATATGTCCCACGATAGGTTATCAGAGAACCAGCGGGAATTTGTTCCATGTTTTTGCTATGTATCAAGCCTATAATTACAGATTACACCTTTAGGTTGTGCTGTTCTCAATACTCACTGGTAAACATTGCATCGCATTAGTTCGCACCTGCAGATAGGCAACCCAATTAGCAGATTCGCAAAGCGGGCTTCCTTCGCGCCTTCCCAGACACATGGTGTCAACTTGCACCCTGGGATTGACGCTTGCCTCGTCAGAAACGAAACCCAACTGACCACCTGTAGTGTGAATTACACACTTGGAGACATCCTCTGTCCACTGATGTGTGTCTGATTTCAGTATGTCTCGCAGTTTTATCCGCAGTCGTCTTCTGAAACCTAGAGGGTACATATAAATAATAATACTGTATGTCCTAAATCCGCCCCTCCTCCAACCTCTTGGAAAACGAAACGGTGGGAAATACTCTTTTCATTCTGTTATTTCTGGCTATGATATCAATTAAAATAACCATAGACTAACGTTTTTGAAATTAAATTGGTAGTGAAAGGTAGATATTACATATTTCTGGTTTCCGATATTTGTCAACATATTCCAGCGACAAATGGCCCCGAATACCATGAAATCTACATTGATGTGGTTCTTCCAACTTGCAAGTCCAATTGGGCTGCATCATCTTCAAGTTCATCCTACTATTGCTGTACACAAGCAATGGATTTTCTGCTTTCTTTCTTCGATCAGCTTGTTGATTTCTGTCGTTTCACGTATCTTTTACTTGTGACTAGAAGAATCGATCCCCTGTCCAACTTTGTTGTTGTCGTCTTCAGTCCAAAGACGGGTTTGATGCATTTCTCCACACTAGTATATCGTTTACTTAGATGACCAGTTCCGGTAAGATTCTGTTACCATCTTCGGACCTGCAAGGACAGAACCAGATTGGCGGGGTAATAATTTTGCAAAAGTTGTAACCAAACACAGGTGGCATGCCTGTGCATATTGAAAAATTACATACCTTCAACTTTACAGTTCATACAATCTTTGACATTTGCGCTTTGTATCGCGTCATATCACAAATATATGTGTAAGGACGATGGAAAAGCCGGCCGCTGTGATCGAGCGGTTCAGTCCGGAACCGGGCGCGGCTGCTACGGTTGCAGGTTCGAATCCTCCCTGGGGCATGGATCTGTGTGATGTCCTTAGGTTAGTTAGGTTTAAGTAGTTCTAAGTCTAGGGGACTGATGACCTCAGATGTTAAATCCCATAGTGCTTAGAGCCATTTGGACCATTTTTGATCGTGGAAAACACTGAATGTCGGCATGTCACAATTAAAATATCGGTATACATAAAATGTAAGATACATGCGTCGACTGCCGTCATGCTCATATCACAGGTGAATACAGACTACGATGTCAAGTAAAGACAACGCTACATTGTAAGCTCGCCAGGTGGCACTGTAGTAGTACAATTTACAATTTAGTTTTACGTAAGGCAAGACACAATTATACTATCAATTGTTACCGTATTAATTAAAAAAACTGTACAGAAGAACTTTAAAATAATAATTAAAAAGGCTTTCCACATTGTCGTCATCCTTTTTCAACGCCCAATCAACGTGAGTGACATTGACCAGACAATCTTATAAAATTTTCTTATTTTAAAGTGAACTCTTAAAACATTCTCAATAACATGTAACCGGAATAGCCAACCTCATTGTGATGCAGTATAGTGAGCGGTCAAGCTAATCATTTTTCGTACTCTGTTACACATATCGGAATACACGATCTTATTTCAAGATTTTACGTGCAACTGAACATTCAGAGATAACTATTAATTACTCAAATTCCATTCTTGATCGAATATCTAAATACACTGTACTGTGTTACTCGATGTCTTGGTTAATTTTTAACTTTGTCTACACATTGATTTATATTAACATCATGGACATAGTGGAAATTATAAAACATTAATAAGACCAATCAGGCAAAATAACTTCTGCGATGCACAGTAATTCCGCTACATATTCTATATTTGTTACCCAAGTCTTTACTAGAGATCTTGACTGGAGTTTTCCGCTGTTCATTGTAGTACAGAACGCCCCCTTTCTAGGAATGTCATATATTCTGTGCGTTTCTTCATCGCTGTATAGCTACTGCAACCATTTGATCTGGCTTACTTTACTCGCGCCTATATTTCCATCTACGGTTTTTAACCTCACACACCCTCTCTATTACCGAACAGACAGTTCCTCTATGCCTCGATATATCGCTGCTCAACTAACCGCTTCTCTTAGTCAAGTTGTGCCATAAATTTCTTTCTTTTTCCAATTAGATTCGGTGCCTCTTCATTAGTTATTCGATCTACCTAACTTATCTTCGGCTTTCTTCTAAAGCACCACATTTAAACTACACCTATTCTCTTCGTGTCTGCACTGTTTGTTGTCCACGTTTCATTTAGGTGCAAGGTTACAGTTCATTCAGATACCTTCAGAAAATACTTCCTAACTCCTCGTTTTAGGGATCGATGCCCTTGTTGTTGCCATATTCCATTTTATATCCTCTCTGCATCGGCCAAAGTCAGTTACTTTTCTGCCCAAACGGCGAAACTACTATCCTTCCTTTAGTGTCTCATTTCCTAATCTAATTCCCTCAGCATCGTCTGATTTAATTCGTCTATATTCCATTGAACTTTTTTTTACTTTGATCATGTCGTTCTCATGACCTTTTAGCAAATCACTATATATTCCATTCAACTTATCTTCCAAGTCCTTTGCCAACTCTGACAGAATTACAATACCGTAAGCAAATCACTAAGGTTTAATTTCTTCTGCCTGAGCTGTAATTTCCTTTCCAAATTTCTTCATGGTTTCCTTCAGAATTTCGATGAGTGTACTCCAGACAACACTGCCAAAAGCTTTCTCTAAGTATAGAAATGCTTTGAATGTAGATTTGCCTTTCTTCAGTCTATCTTCTAAGGAAGGAGGAAATAAAGATTAAAGTTTAACGTCCAGGCGATGTTTTCTAAGATAAGCTGTAAGGTCAGTATTACCTCGCACTCACGATGTCTGTTATCCTTTATCCATCCATATTTTTTGGCAATGGCTCCACGCACCTCTGTCTTCATCACAGCCCAAGTATTCTTTTCTTACCTAGCTGCGGCCACGACATCGGCATGTATCGTGTTCTGTCTGCACGATTGCAAAGAAATTGTTAAACACTTGGACAAAAGTTCCACTTATTGCAATGCACAGTAGCTCTCTTTGAACTTGTGTAAATGCAGCATAATGCCTAGAACAGAGAGAAAGAACCCGATAGCATCAATTACAGGAATAAAGGTGAACGTCTTGAGAACGTCACCTCCATACAGAATCTTATCGAAAGATCACTCACATAGCTCAAAGAAGTTGTGCTCATATGTAATGGCTGTCAATTAATTAGCAGAAACTAGCGGGTGACACAGCAAACCTAACTGAGTGTAACAAAGCAAAAACAGAAGTGCCTAATTCCTTTTTCAAATTTTCATATACAAAGGTGGACACTGAAGAACTGGCCCAGTTCAATTCTTGCTCTGCTGCAAAGATGAGTAATATACACAGCAGTGTCGGCGGTATTAAAAAACAGCTGAAGTTGTTAAAATTATACAAGGCTCCAGGGCCCCCTGGAATCCCAGTCGGATGGTTGATAGAAAATACAGGTCTACACGAAGGATATTAGAAGTGATCCATAAAACCAACGTCAAAACTCATTGATATCTATCTTTTCGAGAACTGTTGAACACATTCTGAGCTCAAATACAGACTGTGATTGGTACAAGCACAGATATTTCCGTTGGTGACTGAGTATGGTGCACTGTACAACGTTACATCAATATTTACGTCATTTGCAGAGTAATAATTGCAGCTATTAAGAATCCTGTGTTCTCAAGTTCGTTAGCACTTCCTAGTACATGTGGCAAGAGCAACCCATTAATGTTTATTTTTCCCTGGGCGTCAGGTCAGGTGTTGAGGTGTGGACGTGTGGCCGCATAATGATTAGTCTATACTCACAGGCCTAGGACACTAAGTGGTGCAGTGTGACCGTGCAGAAAACTTTAGGTCGGTACGGCTGCAACGTGTTTGTGGGAAGACTGTTCGACGCAGAGAAAAATCAACCCACACACTGATATGCATACATGTCATTGTACCGCGTATAAAAATATCTGCGATTATACTCGTTATGCCCTGTATAATGGTGTACAACGAATGGAATGACCTCATCCATGCCAACCAACACGTATTCTAAATGCACCATCTTGAGAAACCGAACTCGCCCTTGGTACAGAAACGTTAAATGCAGAAAAGTCATATTCTATGCCTGCAATATCAGTCAATTCTCAACTCCTTGTATTTTATCCGTACTACCTTCAGATTTACGGAAAGTCTATTCCAGCAAACGTAGTCAAAAGCTTCCTCTGAACCCACAGGTGCTGTCAACTTAGATTTGGCTTTCTTCAGTCTGTCTCCTAAGATAAGTTCTTGGAGCAGTATTGCCTCAAGTGTTCCTATGTTTCTCCTAAACACAAACTGATCTCCGAGGTCGGTTCCTACGATTTTTTTCCATTCTTCTGTAAGTAATTCTCGTCAGTACTTTGCAGCCGTGACTTATTTGACTGATAGTAAAATGTCAATATTACGCATGGCATTTTAATTTATTACTTCTCTACTACTAACTATTCGCATATGTATCTACATATACACCTGCAAAATTATAAGGGGCAATCAAATGAAAACGAGACAGATGGAAAAAAGTAAGTAAATTATTATTTCAAAAGTAATCGCCATAACTGTTAATACATTTATACCACTGTGTGACAAGACGGTCAATGCCTACATGGAGAAATAATCGCGATTGCCTACGTAATCATTATTGTACCCAGGCGTACAACTCTTCTTTCGAAGCAAATCGACAATCACGAATGTCTTTCTTCAGGGTGGCTCCCATTTTGTCAAGGTTCTACATCTACATCTACATCTACATCTACATTTATACTCCGCAAGCCACCCAACGGTGTGTGGCGGAGGGCACTTTACGTGCCACTGTCATTACCTCCCTTTCCTGTTCCAGTCGCGTATGGTTCGCGGGAAGAACGACTGCCTGAAAGCCTCCGTGCGCGCTCTAATCTCTCTAATTTTACATTCGTGATCTCCTCGGGAGGTATAAGTAGGGGGAAGCAATATATTCGATACCTCATCCAGAAACGCACCCTCTCGAAACCTGGCGAGCAAGCTACACCGCGATGCAGAGCGCCTCTCTTGCAGAGTCTGCCACTTGGGTTTATTAAACATCTCCGTAACGCTATCACGGTTACCAAATAACCCTGTGACGAAACGCGCCGCTCTTCTTTGGATCTTCTCTATCTCTTCCGTCAGACCGATCTGGTACGGATCCCACACTGATGAGCAATACTCAAGTATAGGTCGAACGAGTGTTTTGTAAGCCACCTCCTTTGTTGATGGACTACATTTTCTAAGCACTCTCCCAATTAATCTCAACCTGGTACCCGCCTTACCAACAATTAATTTTATATGATCATTCCACTTCAAATCGTTCCGCACGCATACTCCCAGATATTTTACAGAAATAGCTGCTACCAGTGTTTGTTCCGCTATCATATAATCATACAGTAAAGGATCCTTCTTTCTATGTATTCGCAATACATTACATTTGTCTATGTTAAGGGTCAGTTGCCACTCCCTGCACCAAGTGCCTATCCGCTGCAGATCTTCCTGCACTTCGCTACAATTTTCTAATGCTGCAACTTCTCTGTATACTACAGCATCATCCGCGAAAAGCCGCATGGAACTTCCGACACTATCTACTAGGTCATTTATATATATTGTGAAAAGCAATGGTACCATAACACTCCCCTGTGGCACGCCAGAGGTTACTTTAACGTCTGTAGACGTCTCTCCATTGATAACAACATGCTGTGTTCTGTTTGCTAAAAACTCTTTAATCCAGCCACACAGCTGGTCTGATATTCCGTAGGCTCTTACTTTGTTTATCAGGCGACAGTGCGGAACTGTATCGAACGCCTTCCGGAAGTCAAGAAAAATAGCATCTACCTGGGAGGCTGTATCTAATATTTTCTGGGTGTCATGAACAAATAAAGCGAGTTGGGTCTCACGCGATCGCTGTTTCCGGAATCTATGTTGATTCCTACATAGTAGATTCTGGGTTTCCAAAAACGACATGATAATCGAGCAAAAAACATGTTCTAAAATTCTACAACAGATCGACGTCAGAGATATAGGTCTATAGTTTTGCGCATCTGCTCGACGACCCTTCTTGAAGACTGGGACTATCTGTGCTCTTTTCCAATCATTTGGAACCCTCCGTTCCTCTAGAGACTTGCGGTACACGGCTGTTAGAAGGGGGGCAAGTTCTTTCGCGTACTCTGTGTAGAATCGAATTGGTATCCCGTCAGGTCCAGTGGACTTTCCTCTATTGAGTGATTCCAGTTGCTTTTCTATTCCTTGGACACTTATTTCGATGTCAGCCATTTTTTCGTTTGTGCGAGGATTTAGAGAAGGAACTGCAGTGCGGTCTTCCTCTGTGAAACAGCTTTGGAAAAAGGTGTTTAGTATTTCAGCTTTACGCGTGTCATCCTCTGTTTCAATGCCATCATCATCCCGTAGTGTCTGGATATGCTGTTTCGAGCCACTTACTGATTTAACGTAAGACCAGAACTTCCTAGGATTTTCTGTCAAGTCGGTACATAGAATTTTACTTTCGAATTCACTGAACGCTTCACGCATAGCTCTCCTTACGCTTACTTTGACATCGTTTAGCTTCTGTTTGTCTGAGAGGTTTTGGCTGCGTTTAAACTTGGAGTGGAGCTCTCTTTGCTTTCGCAGTAGTTTCCTAACTTTGTTGTACCACGGTGGGTTTTTCCCGTCCCTCACAGTTTTACTCGGCACGTACCTGTCTAAAACGCATATTACGATTGCCTTGAACTTTTTCCATAAACACTCAACATTGTCAGTGTCGGAACAGAAATTTTCGTTGCGGACTACGCTACAGAGGTTTCGCCGGGAAGCGGTGGCATAGCCTCCAGACAATCCCGATTTCTCCCATCGTGATTTCCATTCCTTTGGAGCCCTGAAGAAAGACATTCGTGGCTTCAGTTCGCCTCGGACGAAGAGTTGCACGCGTGAGTATAATCATGGTTGCGTAGATAACAGCAAACATTTTTCCATGAAGTCACTGACCATCTTGTCCCAAAGTAGCACAAATGTATTGTTAATACGTGGTGATTGCTTTTGAAATAATATACAGTTTATTTAATTTTTTCCATCTATCTCGTTTTCATTTGATTGCCCCTTATATGCCACTGTACAACACTTAGACATAGACGTTATAAACATAGAGATGTTTAAAAAAGTAGTTTTTACTTAAAATGGCGCGAAATCACCCAGTCTATATTCATGCAGCGTTTCATAATGACGAGGAACACCTTGAGTGCCAGGTTGCAAGTTCAATTTTTAGTACGGCTCATTTGAAAGTGTCGTGTTAACAACTATGGCAGAAAAAAATATTAGCTGCTAATGACTCACCGTGTACATCAGTAGGGCGTCAGAAAATGAGTGTCCGGGAGATGCAGAGATCGACCTTCTATGGGCTGTAAGTATTACACTTCACAAAATGGACACCGTGAACATTCAATAAATGTTCGAAACAAACCATTGACTTATACCATGATCACCGAATGATAAATGGCGCACCACAATGATCACAAAGGTTCAGGCCATCAAGATCGAAGGCGAACTCCTCTGGAATGTTGTGCAGGTGTGGTTAAATTTAGTGGAGCTAAACTTCTTACTGTTGTTATTTATAGATCCCCAGACTCCGATTTCACAACATTTTTGCTAAAGCTAGAGGAGGTTCTTGGTTCACTTTATAGGAAATACAAAAAGTTAGTTATATGTGGTGACTTCAATATTAATTGTATAAGTGATTGTGCAAGGAAAAGGATGCTGGTAGACCTCCTTAATTCATATAATCTTATGCAAACTGTATTCTTTCCAACGAGAGTGCAAGGGAACAGTAGAACAACCATAGACAATATTTTTGTTCATTCGTCATTATTAGAAGGGCATTCTGTTAGCAAAAAGGTGAATGGCCTTTCAGATCATGATGCACAAATTTTAAGTCTAAAAGATTTTTGTGCTGCAACACATGTTAAATATAGTTACCATCTTTTTAGGAAAGCTGATCCAGTTGCTGTACAGGCTTTTGTAAACCTTATCAAGGAACAAGAGTGGCAAGATGTTTATAGTGCTGATACAGTAGACGATAAATATAACGCTTTCCTCAAGACTTTTCTCGTGCTCTTTGAAAGTTGCTTTCCGTTAGAACGTTCAAAACAGGGTACTAGCACAAACAGGCAGCCTGGGTGGCTGACTAAAGGGATAAGAATATCTTGTAGAACAAAGTGGCAATTATATCAAAACGTTAGAAACAGTCAAAATCTAAATGCAGCAGCCCATTACAAACAGTATTGTACGGTGCTTAAAAAAGTTATTAGGAAGGCAAAAAGTATGTGGTATGCAGATAGAATAGCTAAGTCTCAGGATAAAATTAAAACCATATGGTCAGTCGTAAAGGAAATGGCTGGTCTGCAGAGACGGGTCGAGAATATAGAATCAGTGCGTAGTGGGGATGTCCGTGTTACTGATAAGTCGCAAATATGTACAGTACTTAATAATCACTTTCTGAATATAGCAGGTGAACTAAATAGAAACCTAGTCCCAACAGGGAATCATATAGCGCTCTTAGAAAAAAGTGTTCCGAGACTGTTACCTGAAATGCTCCTCCATGATACTGACAAGAGGGAGATTGAGTTAATAATTAAATCACTAAAGACCAAGAACTCTCATGGATATGACGGGGTATCTAGCAGAATACTGAAGTATTGTTCCACGTATGTTAGCTCAGTACTTAGCCATATCTGTAACTATTCCTTTAGGAGTGGTCGGTTTCCTGACCGATTAAAGTATTCGGTAGTGAAGCCACTTTATAAAAAGGGAGACAGGGATAATGTTGACAATTATAGACCTATTTCTATGCCATCGGTGTTTGCTAAAGTTATCGAGAGGGTTGTATATACAAGGTTACTGCAGCATTTAAATTCACATAATTTGCTGTCAAATGTACTGTTTGGTTTTAGAAATGGCTTAACAACTGAAAATGCTATAGTCTCTTTTCTCTGTGAGGTTTTGGACGGATTAAATAAAAGGTTGCGAACGTTAGGTGTTTTCTTTGATTTAACGAAGGCTTTTGACTGTGTTGACCACAAAATATTACTGCAGAAGTTGGAACATTATGGAGCAAGGGGAGTAGCTTACAATTGGTTCGCCTCCTAGTTTAAGAACAGAAAGCAGAAGGTAATCCTCCGCAATATTGAGAGTGGTAATGATGTTCAGTCCCAATGGGGCACTGTTAAATGGGGCGTTCCCCAAGGGTCGGTGCTGGGGCCACTGCTGTTTCTTATTTATGTAAATGATATGCCTTCTACACTCCTGGAAATGGAAAAAAGAACACATTGACACCGGTGTGTCAGACCCACCATACTTGCTCCGGACACTGCGAGAGGGCTGTACAAGCAATGATCACACGCACGGCACAGCGGACACACCAGGAACCGCGGTGTTGGCCGTCGAATGGCGCTAGCTGCGCAGCATTTGTGCACCGCCGCCGTCAGTGTCAGCCAGTTTGCCGTGGCATACGGAGCTCCATCGCAGTCTTTAACACTGGTAGCATGCCGCGACAGCGTGGACGTGAACCGTATGTGCAGTTGACGGACTTTGAGCGAGAGCGTATAGTGGGCATGCGGGAGGCCGGGTGGACGTACCGCCGAATTGCTCAACACGTGGGGCGTGAGGTCTCCACAGTACATCGATGTTGTCGCCAGTGGTCGGCGGAAGGTGCACGTGCCCGTCGACATGGGACCGGACCGCAGCGACGCACGGATGCACGCCAAGACCGTAGGATCCTACGCAGTGCCGTAGGGGACCGCACCGCCACTTCCCAGCAAATTAGGGACACTGTTGCTCCTGGGGTATCAGCGAGGACCATTCGCAAACGTCTCCATGAAGCTGGGCTACGGTCCCGCACACCGTTAGGCCGTCTTCCGCTCACGCCCCAACATCGTGCAGCCCGCCTCCAGTGGTGTCGCGACAGGCGTGAATGGAGGGACGAATGGAGACGTGTCGTCTTCAGCGATGAGAGTCGCTTCTGCCTTGGTGCCAATGATGGTCGTATGCGTGTTTGGCGCCGTGCAGGTGAGCGCCACTATCAGGACTGCATACGACCGAGGCACACAGGGCCAACACCCGGCATCATGATGTGGGGAGCGATCTCCTACACTGGCCGTACACCACTGGTGACCGTCGAGGGGACACTGAATAGTGCACGGTACATCCAAACCGTCATCGATCCCATCGTTCTACCATTCCTAGACCGGCAAGGGAACTTGCTGTTCCAACAGGACAATGCACGTCCGCATGTATCCCGTGCCACCCAACGTGCTCTAGAAGGTGTAAGTCAACTACCCTGGCCAGCAAGATCTCCGGATCTGTCCCCCATTGAGCATGTTTGGGACTGGATGAAGCGTCGTCTCACGCGGTCTGCACGTCCAGCATGAACGCTGGTCCAACTGAGGCGCCAGGTGGAAATGGCATGGCAAGCCGTTCCACAGGACTACATCCAGCATCTCTACGATCGTCTCCATGGGAGAATAGCAGCCTGCATTGCTGCGAAAGGTGGATATACACTGTACTAGTGCCGACATTGTGCATGCTCTGTTGTCTGTGTCTATGTGCCTGTGGTTCTGTCAGTGTGATCATGTGATGTATCTGACCCCAGGAATGTGTCAATAAAGTTTCCTCTTCCTGGGACAATGAATTCACGGTGTTCTTATTTCAATTTCCAGGAGTGTAGTATTACAGGTGATTCAAAAATATTTCTGTTTGCTGATGACACCACCTTGGTAGTGAAGGATCTTGTGTGTAATATTGAAACATTATCAAATAATGTAGTTCATGATATAAGTTTGTGGCTTGTGGAAAATAATTTGATGCTAAATCACAGTAAGACTCAGTTTTTACAGTTTCTAACCCACAATTCAACAAGAACTGACATTTTAATCAGACAGAATGGGCATGTTATAAGCGAGACGCAACAGTTCAAGTTCCTAGGCGTACGGATAGATAGTAAGTTGTTGTGGAAAGCCAATGTTCAGGATCTTGTTCAGAAACTAAATGCCGCTTTATTTACCATTAGAACAGTATCTGAAATAAGTGACATTTCAACACGAAAAGTAGTATACTTCGCATATTTTCATACGCTTATGTCATATGGTATTATTTTTTGGGGTAATTCTTCTGATTCAAAAGGGTATTTTTGGCTGAAAAACGGGCTGTTCGAGCTATGTATGGTGTAAGTTCGAAAACCTCTTGTCGACCCCTATTCAATAGTCTGGGAATTTTGACATTGCCCTCACAGTATGTATTTTCTTTAATGTCGTTTGTTGTTAGCAATATTAGCTTATTCCCAAGAGTTAGCAGCTTTCACTCAGTTAATACTAGGCAGAAATCAAATCTGCATGTGGAATGCACTTCCTTGACTCTTGTGCAGAAAGGAGTGCAGTATTCTGCTGCATCCATTTTCAATAAGCTACCACAAGAACTCAAAAATCTTAGCAGTAGCCCAAACACTTTTAAGTGTAAACTGAAGAGTTTCCTCATGGCTCACTCCATCTATTCTGTCGAGGAGCTCCTGGAAGAGCTAAAAAATTAAGCAAATTCCAGTGTTACATTCTTGATTTTCTTTATTTAAACTAACGACTTGTCGCCTGAATATGTTTCTTATATTTCATTTTATCTGTTTCTACAATCGTGTTATAATTTCATGTATTGACTCGTTCCATGACCATGGAGACTTCTCCTAAATGTGGTCCCACGGAACAATAAATAAATAAAAGAAAAAAAAAATACAATCGTACTGGTCCAACGAGGTGATGAGAACTGATGGAATGTGGTGTCATGCAACCGAACGCGAATCAGTCTGGCGTGGCGTGAAACTGTCTTTCCTTCAAGATGTAACTGCAGATAGTGCGATAATAGGTTTTATAGGCACGAAAAAAAAATTCCAGAAAATGAATTTGTCCTGTGGTTCCAGGTGATATATGAATTACGATGCCAAACACTTTTCAGGAGAGTTAGTTTGCTCTAAAGGAGTGTGATTTTTATAAGCAAATCAGGAATGAAGAAGAACCAAGTTATTTTGACCAGTTGTAGTTCTCTTACGCCAATTTTGCCGCTCTTGCTTGCTGTGACGCAAATATTCCCTACTAGAGCAGCAAGAACACGCGCATAAGAAAGAATCGTAGGGGCAGAGCACCTCCAACTTCTCGCATCACAATATATAACTTTCCAGCCAATTTACCATCCAGATTAACAGTCGGCATAATTGTAAACGAATGCGTTAAGGCATTGATGTCAATCAATCTTGATAAAAATCTCTTGGTACCTCTAATTTATAGAGTTTCTTTCACATGCATTTCCTCTTCATATCCCGATTCCGTACTCAAGGATGGGTTAAGTTTGTTTATCGCATCTCCAGGTTTACGAGCCGACGAGCCTGTGCATCGTCAAGTCGAACTTTGTCTGAAATTTCGTTATCTCATGTCTTCCAATTTTGTAGCACTGTTTAATTTATACAACTGTCTACTGCTTCCCTTGAAAACACTTTAATCTATGTCAAGCAGTTTGATTCACTATCATCTAGTATCATACAGTTTTGTTCAAAATGGTTCAAATGGCTCTGAGCACTATGGGACTTTAAACACCCGTCATCTGTCCCCTACAACTTAGAACTACTTAAACCCAACTAACCTAAGGACATCACACACATCCATGCCCGAGGCAGAGTTCGAACCTGCGACCGTAGCGGTCGCGCAGTTCCAGACTGAAGCGCCTAGCACCGCTCGGCCACAACGGCCGGCTACAGTTTTGTAAAAATTACGCCTTGTCCTCCCTTGAATATCTGTAATTTTTTCTTATGCAGCACACGGTCATACTGCTGGGGACTTATTTGAAATCTATTCATAATTTTGTTTTTACTATGCTGCGGTTGGTCTTCCATGTACGTAATTATGTTTAGTTCCCGGTCCTTCGACAACGATTGTCCTATATTACGTGTCACTGGAGACTGGATCTGTGGCTCCCTGTCCGATAACGATGATGAAATACATGGCTCGGCACCTGTTTCAGTATCATTTTCACTTGTTAAGCACGTATCGTCATCATTGCATTCCTCATGTACACTGTCTGTACAGTCGAGTGTATCGACATCACACATTCCACTGACTCATCTAGCTGAAATGCTAATATTTTATCTGACACTCGTTTCCCACTCTGCAAAATTCCTTGGGTTCCTTTTCGACGAAATGTCAACTTCGGTAACTGTTGTTGTAGACATAACGCAATGTTTGCTTTGTTTATCGTCGCCATTGCTCTGCTTTGAATCAACACCACTAGCACTGCAGCACGTCGACTACTTTCCGTGGCCTCATGCTGTGCTCACCGTTGAATACCTCCAGTCCCGACTCCTGTTGCCATTAGCAGTTGTTGCATGGTAGAGAATTTGTGGGTCGTCGAATGGCGTATATATCATTGGCCTTTTGCGACCTCGCACTCAAGAGGTTTCGTTGTGGGAGCACTTAGTGACTTCTAACAAATTTTAAGTATAATTTAAACCCTTTCACAGCCGGCCGGATTGGCCGAGCGGTTCTAGGCGCTACAGTCAGGAACCGCGCGACCGCTACGGTCGCAGGTTCGAATCCTGCCTCGGGCATGGATGTGTGTGATGCCCTTAGGTTAGTTAGGTTTAAGTAGTTCTAAGTTCTAGGGGACTGATGACCTCCGAAGTTAAGTCCCATAGTGCTCAGAGCCATTAAACCCTTTCCTCGCTTGCATACTTGAAGTCAAATATTTAACACATTAACTCATTTGTAATCAGAAGCTTGGATCTGTTTTTCACGTGGGGATTTGATTCTTTAAAGATAGAGGAGTTTACTGGTTTTAATCTGACATACAATGAATAGGTTGCTTTCCAGTAATCTACTCCTAATAAGTTATATGTGCACTCATCCATGAACGAAATGCCCATAAATCCTGTGGGAAAGCTATTAATTCCTGGATCAGCTCTGTATCAGACGATTTTCAGATTATATATATGTGCCTCAGCCGTAACAATACATGTTTGACGTATTGCAGCGAGCTGTCTATGTTGAAGGGTTCTTGACGTAGTGCAGCGAGCTGTCTATATTGAAGGGTTCAGTTTTGCTGTCTCACAGCTGTGTCCCTAGTAATTCAAATAATTACGCCATCCCGGCTTCTTAATGCTCCTTTAATATTCCGTCAAGCGCGCGACATGTTTCAAGCGCATTTGCTTATAACAGATACGACTGCATCTGAGGGAATCTTTAACAGGAGCATGATAAGTAATGAAATAAGACAATAATCTCAATGCGCTTTCTAAACACAATTCTCCTCCGTTATTGTGTCCCTCATATTAAACAGTAAGACTTTCCCATTAAAATACATGGTGCAGTGCTTAAATCCGGACAAATGAAACTTTTTTTACAAAGCATATGCGTTAAAACAAAATGCAAATGAAAATCCTCTTACATATAAGTGGTGGTATCTTTCAAGAGTTACATTACTCGATGTAACCCCCTTCAGCCACAGTGACCGCCTCTAATCTTGTCCTGAAGCGATCGCACGCACTCTTTAAAACAGCGCCGTCCACATTCGCGAATGTTGCTTTGATAGCGGTGCGTAGAGATGTGACATTAGGGTGCCTCGTCTTGTTGGTAACTCTTTCGACTACTGTCCAAGCATAGTAGTCGAGGGGCTTCAAATCCTCCGAGCTATTCGCGGGCCGGAACTCCTTTGACAAGAACATGTCATCGTTATCCGAGAGCCAGTTTTGGACTAAATGGCTCGTATGAGGTCCTCCTCTGTCATCCGACGCATTGTTCGCTCGCTGACATTCAATTCTGACACCAATTTCCTCAGCGACTGTCCCGGGTCCTCTGAAATCAACGCCTGAGTCTATTCGATTACTGCCGCGTTTCCTCGAATGGTGTTTCCTCGCCAGATTAGCGGAACCTTCTCCAGACTTCTACGAAGCATTATACTTGGCCACAATATCGTAAACTGTTGATCTCGGATACCCGAAGAATCATACTATTTCAGTGGGCGAACGTCCAGCACGAAAAGTTTCTGTAATTGCGGCTCTTCGATTGTATTCCACACTAGTCCGGAACATCTCAGCCATTTTGTCGTTCTGACTGTTTACTAGATACCTGTCACTTTCAAGAACTCCAGTCGCGACCTCCGGCTGAACTACGATATGGTGGGAAATTCAAACTGAAATTTGTCCGGTTTTAAACGCCGCACCTTGTACAGTGCGAGTTGTGGGACGTAAATGCAACAAAATCACATGTAACATTGTAAAAAACATTAATAAATACACTGAAGAGCTAAAGAAACTGGTACACCGGCCTAATACCGTGTAGAGCCCCCGCGAACACGCAGAAGTGTCGCAAAACGACGTGGCATGGACTCGACTAATGTCTGAAGTAGTGCTGGAGGGAACTGACACCATGCACTGCAGAGCTGTCCATAAACCCCTTAAGATTACGAGGGGGTGGAAATCTCTTCTGAACAGCACGCTGCAGATATGCTCAATAACCATCATGTCTAGGGAGTTCTGAGGCCAGTGGAAGTGTTTTAACTCAAAAGAGTGTTCCTGAAGCCACTCTGTAGCAATTTTGGACGTGTGGGGTGTCGCATTGTCCTGCTGGAATTGCCCAAGTCCATCGGAATGCACAATGGACATGAATGAATGCATGTTCAAAATGGTTCAAATGGCTCCGAGCACTATGGGACTTAACATCTGAGGTCATCAGTCCCCTAGACTTAGAACTACTTAAACTTAACTAACCTAAGGACATCAACTCATCCATACCCGAGGCAGGATTCGAACCTGCGACCGCAGCAGTCGCGCGGTTCCGGACTGAAGCGCCTAGAACCGCTCGGCCACAACGATCGGCTAAATGCAAGTGATCAGACAGGATACTTACGTACGTGCCACCTGTCGGAATCGTATATAGACGTACCAGGGGTCCCGTATCACTCCAACTGCACCATTACAGAGCCTCCACCAGCTTGAACAGTCTCCTGCTGACATGCAGGGTCCGTGGATTCATGAGGTTGTCTCTATACCCGTTCACGTCCATCCGCTTGATACAAACTGAAAAGAGACACGTGTGACCAGAGAACATGTTTCCAGTCATCAACAGAGCAATGTCGGTGTTACGGGTCCAGACGTGGCGTAAAGCTTTGTGTCGTGCAGTCATCAAGGGTACATGAGTGCGCCTTCGGCTCCTAAAGCCCATATCGATGATCTTTCGTCGAATGGTTCGCACGCTGACAATTGTTGATCGCCCAGCACTGAAATCTGCAGTAGTTAGCGGACGTTGAACGATTCTCTTCAGTCGTGGGTGGTCCCGTTCTTGCAAAATCTTTTCCCGGCCGGATCTGTGTCGGAGATTTGATGTTTTACCAGATTCCGGATATTCACGGTAAACTCGTGAAATGGTCGTACGGGAAAATCCACAGTTAATCGCAACCTCGGAGTGCTGTGTCTCATCGCTCTTGCGCCGACTTAAAGGCCACGCAAACTCCCTTAAATCTTGATAGCCTTCCATTGTCGCAGTGCCAATAATCGATCTAACAACTGCGCCAGACACTTGTTTTCTCATATAGGCGTAGCCGACCGCAGCCTCGAATTCCGCCTGTTTATATGTCTCTGCATTTAAATACGCATTCCTATACCAATTTCTCTGCGCTTCAGTGACGAAAAATATACCGTTACTGGAGAAGGAAGACGTAAGTAATACGATGGTCAGTGCCGGTTGGTGTAATGTAAATTACCGATAAAATACCAGTCATAATATACACAGGGCAGTTACGCATATCTCCATATAACGTGTGACAGTCGCGGTATGATCTTTAATGACATAGAGTTAATATTTGTACTTCATATATGTGGAAAATGTACGAATGTAGTAAATGTGGAATCAAAGTACATGAAATTCACACAGTCCCAAAAGTAAACGTCATGCATATATGTTGGCACATACCACATGTGATGCAACTGCCTCGTTTAGGTATCGGATAATTTTATATTGTGCAACGTGTCAAGGATCTCCTTAAGTAGCTTCGACTATAGGGGTGTCTTAGTAGTAAAGAACAAATTTTTAAAACTTCATACATGGTGCACCATTTTTTCACGCCTTTCAGTGTTTGACTTCATATCTCTTGAACCATGTGTCGCACATTATTATATTTGTGGAGGTACATTCAGCTGTATGTGTGGATACTGTCTGAGAAATAAGTTGCGAGTAGAGGTAGTGGCAAAGAAGTAATAAATATAAACGTCATGCATGATGCGGCAATTTTTCACGTATCTCAGCCTGAGTTATATGTCATACAGTAATATATTTATGTAGGTAAATCCGGCGGCGTTTGTGGATACTATCTGTGAAATATGTTACGAATAGAGGTGGTAGAACATAAGTAATAAATTTAAACGTCATGTACACTGCGACATTTTTTGACGCATCTCAGTATTTATCACATGATGTCTCCTGAACTATGTGCCTTACTATGATATACGTTTGGAGGTACATTTAGCGATATATGTGGACACTGCCTGCGAAATTTATTGCGAATACAGTTAGTAGAACGGAAGTAATTCACTGAAATGTCATGCATGATGCGGCAGTTATCATGAATGTCATTGTTTCTGACGACGTCGTATCTCCTAAAATATGGTAGGTAGGTGGTTTTTACCCCCACAGCGATTGTTGCCTGACGGTAAGAGAAATGTCCACCAAATTTGATCGAAAAAATATATATATATATATATATATATATATATATATATATATATATATGTGTGTAATATTTATTATACGTTTGGCTTATAGATTTCAGTGCTATGTAACTCCGTGTTTAGATATCTATATTAGCGCCGAGTCAATAGATTATGTAATGCAACAAGCAATTGAAGTAAGTGTATACATAACTTCAGACACACGTACGTATCTCGACGTCAGTATATCTTTTCTTAACGTGTTCTTTCCTTACGTGCATGTTAAGTGATCTTGCACGGTACAGCTTCTGTGTCTAAGCTATTTGATTTGCTCTCTGTATTCAACAGTCGATTGACTGTCATACGGATGTCTGAAGATGTAATTGTATAACTCTGAAATGGATTACATGCTGTACATATAAAAAGCAAAAACAACGATAGCTGTTTGGAATATGCCACACATATTTTTATATTAAATTCAGCTGAACGCCCAAGAGCACCATGTGGCAACATGGATCACACAACAATTCCTTAGCCGTGTTACACGCGAGTGTATTCTTTTCATTTCAATATTAGCACATGATAATACATCTAATCAGCCGTTAACTAAATTCTTTTATGTGTCCGATGCCCGCACACTTCTCGGCTGTACCTGTTACAGAGTGATTCACTATCTATGCAGCGAAGCGCGAGCGCCGCCTATTACTGTTAGTAACGACTAACATGTGCTGCACTGTACTCCGAGCAGCATCGCCTCTCGTCGCCTCTGGATTCGTCGTCGCTTCATCGCTCAGTGATCTGCACTCCAGAGTTAAATATTACTATTCGTAATGGCGTTAGGTATAACCACTTCCTCCCTGCGTGAGTGATATTTCTGATGATTTAAGAGAAGAGAGAAGGCCATACAGAGAAAAATTGTACCTGGTAACAGATTATAGTAGCACATTATGATACAGTTGTTTTGATAACAGCTTCTTGGATTTCCAACCGTGTCAATAAGCAAAGTGTCCGAAAGGTATTGGGAAGCACCTTCTCTCTTCCCACCTTGCACCATATGTCATATTGCCCCACAAGAAAACGACAATCTTTTATGTTTAGCTTTTCACACTGTAGGTTTGAGACCAAAGCGATAAAAGATTATTTGTAAAATCGAGCTCTTGTGCTACTGTAAGGAGATCTTCAAAAAGGAACAACGAAAGTAAGTTTGGTAGTTTTTGCAAGTCAGATCGTTTTTTTTTTTTTGTTTTTTTTTTTTTTTTTTTTTTTTTTTTGCATTTGTAGCTACACAGAAGGACACGCAAAAAATTTGCTGAAATATACTATATTAAAGCAAATGTTTACCGTGGATTGCAAATTTATTGAAACACTTTGTACGCTTTCATCCGTTTTAACCATCACTCTCATCAGAATGGAAATAAAAAGAATAGATACGGTTTATTACTTATGTAGTAATAGTACTACCTTCTATCATAAATTTATGCAATTGGTTTGAAGGTCTGTAAGATATCTGAGTTGTAATGAATGTTGGAGGAGCATTATAGTATGATAAGAAATCGAGAGTAAAGTAGCTGTCAGTCTTAGGGTTGGTTTGGACAATATATCGACTTTGTGTGAATAATTCCTGTGGACATTGTTTGTCCGTGCATTCGTCTTAGTATCGTCCCAGTTATAAGGAAGAGAGGGAAGCCCTTAGATCACTTAAAATCTGAACCTAGGGAACTTAAAAACTTCCTCTTACTTTGCAGAAATTAGGCTCAAGTCTCTTCGTATAGTCCCAATGATTTTCACATCGAAATCAGCACCGTCATGTCTTTCAGTCACCGTCGTTTCATGTGCCAGCAAAATATGCATATACGAGGGCTGTTCAATAAAGAATGATCATAGTTTTTTATGGTCATAATTTCTCGTGCTAAAATTGAATCTTATGATATTCTGTTTGCTTAATATGCAGCAAACACGCCGTCGTAGATTCATTTTAGGGACTCCTGGTTCCCGCCTGTGAGAGGCAGGGATGATCAGACATGTTCAGTATCGCCTACGGCTGCAATGGAGGTAACACGCGAGGAACAATAAGCGGCTTTGAAATTCTGTTTTCATCTCAACAAATCGTCAGCTGAGGCCTCTGCAATGTTACAGGATGCCTATGGAGAGTCTGTTCTTCCTTACAGCACAGCTCTAAAGTGGTTTAAAATGTTTAAAGAGGGGAGACAATCAATTTCTGCTCTTACGAAAGAAAACATCAACACTGTTGCTGTAATTGTGAGCGAGGATCAACGAATTACCTTAAGATCACTTTCTGAAATAATGAACATTTAATTGGATACCACCCACTCGTTGGTGGCAGAAAAATTACACATGACACGTGTTTGTGCGCGATGGGTTCCAAGACTGTTGATTCCCGAACAAAAGGACATTCGTGTGCAGGTCTGCATAGAGTTAATGTTGATGTTAGAAGAAGATCCAGAGTTTCTTTCAAATGTAATCACTGCCGATGAAACTTGGCTACATCATTTTGATCCTGAGAGCAAACAACAAAGCTCAGTGTGGAAATCTCCTTCATCACCAATCCCCAAAAGAGCAAAAGTAGTTGCTTCTGCTGGGAAAGTTATGGTCATCTCATTCTTTGATATTCGTGGAATGGTTAAGAACATATTGTACCTACACACACATCAGTAACTGGATAGTACTACAGGGATGTCCTCAAAATATTGCAGGTCCATATCAGGCGCAAAAGACCACATTTCTGTGAAACAGGCTGGATGCTGCACCACGATAACGCGCGGCCGTATATTGCCAACGTCATTGCTGAATATCTTGCAAAAATCAACGTGACGTGCATCCCTCACACGCCCTGTAGTCCGGGTTTAGCCTTCGTAGGAGGCATTATCAGTCGTCAGAAGCGGTGGTGAAGGTTGCGGAGGCGATTTTGAAGGACCTCTCAAAAAATGGTTTCCAGCATGTATTTGAAGACTGGCAGAAACGCTGGAACAAGTACACCGCATTCATGGGGGACTACTTTGAGGAGGACGATCAAAATTATGAGGATGAGTAAAGGTATCTTCTCAAAAAGAAATTGTGATCATTCTTTACTGAACAGCCATATTTTTGGGAAACGCGCCACATATTCGTTTATACCGTAAAAATAACAACCGACGTCTCGTTTTCCGCATATCATAAACAATAGAAAATAAGTCTGAGGACCCGAACTCAGATGCAGAAACGTATATTACTTTAGAGATAAAAAGACCTGTACTCATTATAAATTATTATTGACCTTTATAGTTGAATATTTATGTCTGCTCGATGAAATATCGATATCAATATTAACTGGAGATTGATATTCTTTTGGTACGAGGTTAGGTGCGAGGAACTTTCAAGATATATCGAAGTTAAATTATACGGGAGTGACGGAAGAGAAAACTAAGAGAGACTTGTCTCAGCTGCGTACCCTTTCGACTCCTTTTATTTGATTGTTAACGGGTCCATCCGCAGAAACGAGAAAATGCAAATAACTTTAGTGAAGGCTTCGTAGATTCAAATATTATGCTTCTGTAGCTGTCTCTCTGTTTTGGAGATAAACCCACATCAATGCCCGTTATAGTACTCTCAGTACTTTGTATGCCAAGTTTTCATTTTAGGTACGTTTCCTTTACTTCACATGATAATAGCTCTGTATGGTCGTATATTGATTATTTATTGATGGAAAATCATGTCTCTCACCATTTTACAACTTTATCAGTATCTGTTCACTCACTTGTTGTTCCTTTTCTTATCCAATTACATTACAGTAATTTTACGTTTATTATTATTCTCACTTCGAATTCGTTGTCAGTTACTAATTTTTTCTAATTGTTAGTTACCAGAAGGCAAGTAATATCGTGGAAAATAAACGTCATAGTTGACATGAAAACCACTGTGTGAATCACTGATGAAAGACTGTACGGCATTCTATTTTGATTATTAAAGATATCTATACAATAGCGTATTGCGATGTCCTTATTACTTATGTACATGATATATGTATAAAATCCTCAGCTGCGAATTATATGGTTGTCGTGTAGTTACATTTTTACTGCTACAGCAACATAACTTCTTACCTTCCCATTAAAGCATACGTTTACATGATGTACGCCTGCACCATAGGCGAATGTAACCCTACTTCGGTGAGTTTGCTCTTCCCTTAGTCATTGCTCGTCTTACTAATTACACAACTGTTAAAACGTAAGTGGCAAGATTCTTTTTTCTTAGTTCCGGAAGTTCTGCTTATCCATCTGTTTCTTTCTGACGCCAGTTGTGATTCTGATCTGTCGCACATTATTCTGCAAATCTTTGAAATAGCCCCAATACAACCTTAGATAATTTGCTGTTCACCGTGGGAGTGATTATTATTTATAATATTCATTTGCATACTTCGTGGATGTATCTAGGTTACGCCATTTCCGTGCTACAAATGCCAGTACAGCTGACAGTACAGCTTCTGCATACCTCTAACTTTTTTTTGTTTGTTTCATCATTGAAGGACCAGTACGTAACTAAAAGCAGGCCTTTCTTTCAGATAGCAAGCAAAGTCATTTTTTTTAACTTCGCTGTAGTATACTTTTTTCTTTAGTCGCTCTTGTGATTATTTTCAAGCCATCATCTTTGAGAGCCGACATGTGCTCTTGTCATGCGGTTGTATACAATTTTGTACTTACTGGTCGTTTATGAAGCTCTTTATTGTGCATGAACGTACTTTACACTTACGTCTTACGCCACTGTTGTGATTGTACATCCTTCCATCTCGAACTGTTACTTTGGGGTTTCACTATTTGTTTTATCTGTTTTATTGGCAGGGATTATGGTAGTTAATGTATATGGTATAATTTCTCAAGTTTTGTTTTCTATTCCGAAGGGTAGGGCAGATTGTTTGAGGTTCGACGTATTGTAGAACTCTCAGTCATTTCCAGCCAAACCTCAGCGAATTTTGAGTGGTGCAGAGCGTGTTTCCAGTTTAAAATATATGAGAGGCGTAAACAAGTTCCGTAGATTGTGTGTCCTCATGATTGTTTGGATGACACGCAACACAGCTAGTACCTACGGCATGTCACTAAGCCTTCGTGGGAGGTCGTAACCGCTCACGTCTTTTCATGCGAAATAGCAAATCTTATTTACTTTGCGACTGCTGTACCTCGCAAGCAAGAAGTTGGGTTCAGTCAAGGAGTTTTACGAGTATTTTATTAAACCGTATTACAGCGGAGTGTACCGGCTCCCAACTAGAAGTCAATATGGACAGTGTTTGACTTGTTTGTGTTTCCACGTGCGAAAATTCGCTAATCCAGAAACATAGTCCTCAAACTTCCGCCTCGAACAACGACTTCTCTTTAGGCCCCAAGTAACTCAGAATTTTGTGTACTGTGCCATTGTTCCTTACGAGAAATCTTCCATAGAACTTCAAAACGTCTGTTTTGTCATACTAGTAAGACATCTTCATTCAGTTCGACTTATTGCGCGGCCATACGTTTCCAGCGGCCCCCAACAGACATTTCTAATTTCGGAGGCTACGAAAATGCTACGGAGTTTCATCGATCTCCGGAACTGCGTATACAAAAGCAGCACCAAGATGCAGATTCTAAGCTATACTGTCATTGTTGGTATCACGAAATTGTATGAAATGCAGGACAAGTGAATTGGACTTGGCGTGCGACGCAAGCCGTCTATCTCGAAACAAAAACTGATTTGCATGTGTTATGTGCTAGTAACCTTTATGCATCTAGAAAATTTCTTTTTTGTTTCTCTCTTAACTGTTTTTCTTACTATGTTATTGGTTTGTAAAGAACTTCCTTGACATTTTTTCAAATCCTTTAGCTTCAGTTTGCTTCAGCCCAGATCGCGTAACCTGGGGTTTCGCCTATTTCATGCACTGACGTTCCACTTCTTGGAACAAGAATGAGTTGCGAATAGCTTATTTATATGTATTTTTTGCAGCAGAGCAGTGTCAACCTGTTGTCTAACGCGTGAAACCTTCTCCCTGGTGCATTTTATCCTTCGCTTAGTTTGTCATCTTTGTACTTGAAATGCTCACTTTATGAAATACAGTAAGTACTCTGTGTGGATTTCCTAATTCGTATTTCGACTGCAGTATCTTTTTCAAAATTCTTCATAACACGTCACGTCTTTGAACTCCGTAGTTGTTTATTGTTTAACGATAACTTTGTAATCCGGAAACTGGTTAACTGGATAACCTGGAAAAAGAAATACTGCAGACATTCATATTTTGTGTTTTTCGTTAATGAAAAGGGAAATCTAAACCGAGACCCGCGTGAAGCTGTAGCCGATGAGTAAAATTGTGTTTGTGGGAAAGTGCTTTTAATTTTTAGATTTTTTTAATTATAGGTAGTATCAGTGTGGGAGATAATTTAAATTCCGCTGGTACGATGAGATGTCGTTGGCGCCGTGCTTAATAGGAGTTTTTTTATGAATCATTTAGTCGCACTCTGCTGCCTGGAGCAGTAGAAAGAAGAGAGGCCGGCATACTGCAGGCGAGCACAACCAGCAAGTGTGATCTGCCTGCGCCGTCAATGATACCCAGTAAGTGAGGATAGTGCCGGTTGTTATTCAATTTAGGAAATGGGGCGTACTCAGGAAGAAAGGAATGGCGCAAGTGTCCTGATTGGACAATTACGCAGCTGTCGCATGAGCGGCAAGTGATTTGAATGAAGCTCGCTGTGCGACTGCCGAGAGTTGCATCACATGTCTTCCCGTCGTCGCTGTCCTCCGCTGTGGCGGCCGGCGTACTGTAAACTTGTATGCCTCAAGGTACGAGGCAACGTCTAATAGGCGGAGGACCACGTCAAAAAATAAATAAGGAGGTGTTGAAGTCTTCTAGGGTAGGATAGCAAACTTGAGCAGAATCTTCTGTATAACTTCGGCTTGATGTGTAATGTGTATTGCATGTTGCATTTCATTGCTGAAAAGGAGTAAACTACAAAAATGAGAAATTAGCGTAGATCGCGCTCAAAGAGAGTTGATGGCCCTCTGAACAGGCCTTAGGTAATTAAGTGAAATACTTCTCATCATCATTATTCACGATAACTAGCGTAATGCAGCAAGCATCTCCAGACGCGTATTACTTTGATTAACCTAGAGAAAGCATGTGATAGTGTACCCACCAACTATCTTTGGGATATTTTGAAAGAGAGAGAGAGAGAGAGAGAGTTGGATAAAAGATTGCTAAAGGTTGTTATGAAATTGTATGAAAATAACACAGTTGGACAGAAGAATTGGCCGGCCGGAGTGGCCGTGCGGTTCTGGGACGCTACAGTCTGGAACCGAGCGACCGCTACGCTCACAGGTTCGAATCCTGCCTCGGGAATGGATGTGTGTGATGTCCTTAGGTTAGTTAGGTTTAATTAGTTCTAAGTTCTAGGCGACTGATGACCTCAGAAGTTAAGTCGCATAGTGATCGTAGCCATTTGAACCGAAGAATTGTATCTAGGAGCGATACTGCTGGCTTGGCGTAGAAAATGCCAGGTTATGGGAGTGATACTAGGGGACAGCAAAATAATTAGCCTGTATTTTGCAGACGACCAGTTTGTACTAGCAGAAAATGAGGATGACCTGAGCTATATGATAAAAAGCTTAAAGAGGAATACAATAAGGCTAGCCTGAAGGTGAACATGAAGAAGTGTGAGTACTTGGCTGTTGGAACGGAAAAAGTGAATAATTTGGTGAAAGATGGAGAAGTAATTGTAAGTGTAGAAAAGGCAGACTATCTTGGGGTATTATTTAATAAACAGGACACAAGCAATGATGAAGAAACTAGTAGGATTAATAAATGACGAACTGTAACAAGGGCAGTGAGCTCTGTTCTGTGGAACAAAAAGATAAGGACAACGAAGAAGATAATGTATAAGACTATAATCCAGAATGTAGTTTTTTACCCAGCAGAAGCCTGGGACATTAGCAAGTGGCGACATCCAACAAAAACAGCTGATGGGGTTTGAGTATGTGAACAGGATGAATGACGACATAATATCAAATAGGATAGTACGATGGATACTATCCCAGCGGAAGAAAAGGGGCCACCCACGACGCGGCTGGAAAATAATGTTGAAGAGAGAATGGAAGCAAGGAATATGGACGTTGAGGAAAGTCAAGACAGAAGAAGATGGCGACTTGAGGCGGAAAAGTGGCGCCAGCCGTAGATAATCCACAGGAAGAAGAAGGGAGAACAAGAAGAAGATGATGATAAGTTGCATAATTGATAACATGTCTAGACTAAACCTGTTACAAAATTTGAAACACATAATAATACTACTTATATTATATTCCATTATCAATATTACGACTAAAGATGGTAATCCAATTGATTCTTAGACATATAGAACTCATTAGCGACAATGAGAAATTCTCATAGACCGAATCCAAATAGAAATTTTGTTCTCTCGAATGGACCTTATGTGTAAAGTGATCTACCTCTCATCCCTGTTGCTGACAATAAGATGCATTCGTATTGTATTTTTAGACTATCGTACATCAAATTCGTGATATAAGAAGAGAACCTATGGTAGGCTTAATCATTTTTAATGAAGTTGCTGTAGCTCTTCTCGTGCTCCTGCTACTGCTGAAATACAGAATTATTAGTCACCAAGCGTTATCGCCGTTACTAACCAAAAATATATTGGTCAGAAGGAAAACTGAGTGTATTTCGAAGCAAGACCTTTGCCTCTCACCTTTAAAAAAAGACACATCTGTTTTTGGAATACTAAAAGAATCATGATGAATGAAAAAAGCGTGTGTGAAGACAAGAGTAAAGTTTATCTTTATGTCTGCAGATTAATGTACATGATGCAAAGTAACGAACTATGAGATCTTTGTATAAAATAGATTTTATTGTAAGCTTTTTTAAATACAGACACACTACATTACATGCAACTGATAACGGAGTGCAGAACATAACTGTTTAATTGTATTTGTAACAGTATACGATGAAAAATGAGGCAAATTTTATTGCCTTTCTGTACGATATGTTGCATTCGATAACATCCATACACACACACTAGTAAACTATTTGCTTGTATAGACAGTTCGCTCGGGTACTGTCCACAATTTCACTCAGTCACTGTATCATTAATTTACTTTCTCTAAACTAGGATGAAATGGAGTAATCCAACAGATCAGGTATGCTGTCATGTGGTGTATTACTACTGTTACAGTACTTGATGGCTCATAGCCACAGTAACTTTCATGTTTTTCACGACTTTCTTGACAACATCGCGTGTAATCTGGCGAGTATAATTTAGCATTTATCGTAAATGCTATCGATTTGACTCGCCAGAAATAACTGAAGTGAGTATTTATGTTTCTTTTGTGTACGGTGTTTGTCAAGAAGGCATGAAATCGTTAAGCTCAAGTTTCACACGAAGGTTTTAATTTAATGCAGAATGTCTTAAGGGGTAGTTTTGTATTGTTGAAGGGAAATCAGTTATTTTCTTGTAAAGAATCAATCGTGACGGGCAAGTAGATGACAAGTTGATTACAGGAAGCTCCTGTTAGCAAGTACTTGGATTAGGATTTAATGCAAAGTAGATACTGTTTTCCGAGTGGATACAGCTACTCGGATATTGCCATTCGTGTGAAACGAGTCGAGTGTAGAAGAGTTCAGGGCGAAGAGAGAGTCCCCATATCCCACATGCCAGGTAACTCCTGTCGCTGAAGGGGCTGTCTGCGAGACAGAGCTAGGAGAACGTTTGCCGACTTGACGCTGCCGCGGAAGGAGTTACGTTGCCGGCAGATCGACAGTGCAGGAGCGCTCGCGCGGGCGCCCGCGGGCCGCGTTATGAGCTCGCCGCCGCCTCCGCAGGCTTCTGCTCCTCCTCCTTCGCCGGCTTCTCCTCTGCCTTGGCGGGCGCCTCGTTCGTCGGCTCCTCCTCCGCCTTCTTCTCCTCCTCGGGCTTCTTCTCCTCCTCCTCCTTCTTAACCACCTCAGTCTTTTCCTCCGGCTTCTTCTCCTCCTCGGGCTTCTCCTCTGCCTTCTTCTCCGGCTCCTCCGCCGGCTGCGCCTTCACCGCGCCCTGCGTCTCCTCTGGCTTCTTTTCCTCCGCTTCCGCCTTGACGGGTTCCACTGCTGTCGGCTCTGCTGCGGCCACTTCGGGCTTGGCGTCGGCAGCGACTTCGGTACTGACGGGAGCTTCGGGCGCCACTTCCTTGCTCTCTTCCTTGCTCTCTTCCTTGCTCTCTTCCTCCTCAGACTTTCCCTTCTTGTCGTCCTTCTTGTTGTCCGTAGGCTTCTTGTCCTTCTTCTCCTCGGCGGCAATAGCTTCGCGCCTTCGGCGGGTCGTCGCGGCGGCAGCAGCGACAGCGGGAGCGTCGTTTTTGGCTTCTTCCTTGGGAGCGTCCTTAACGGCCATCTCTTCTTTCTTGGCTTCTTCCGGCTTCGCTGGCTCCTCCTCCTTCTTCACCTCCTCTGGCTTCTTCTCCTCCTTGGCGGGCTCGGGCTCGGCGGCGGCGACGGCTGGCTCCGGCTTGGCGGGTTCTTCTGGCTTGGCAGGTTCGTCCGCTTTGGCAGCCTCCCCTTCGGGCTTCGGCGTGTCCTTCTCCTCGGTCTTGTCCGCAACAGCATCCTCCAGCTTCTTCTCGTCCTCTGGCTTTGGCAGCTCTGCAGCCTTGACCGGCTCCGATGCCGCCTTGGCCGGCTCCTCTTCTGTCTTTGCGACGGTAACGGGCTTGTCACCCTCCGGCTTGGGCGATTCCTCCTTCTCGGGTTCCGCGACCTTGACGGCGTCCTCAGCTGGCGCGGGCTTGGGGTCCTCGGCAGGCTTGCTCTCCTCCGGCTTGGCTGCCTCCGCGGCGGGCTTCTCCACCGGCGCGGCTGCCGTCGCCTCTGCTTCGGGCTTGTCGGACTTGACCTCCGGCTTGGCGGCGGCCTCAGCAGCGGCCTCTACGGGCGCGGCGGCTGCAGCTGCGGGCTCGGCAGGGGCGGCCGGGACGGGAGCCTCAGCGGCTGCCACAGCTTTCGTAGTCTCCCCAGTGGGGTCGGCTGCCGGCGTCTCGGTCTTCACGGGCGCGTCAGCTGACGCCTCCTTCTTGGTGTCGTCCGGAGCCACGGAGGAGTAGTCGGTGATGACCAGCGGCACGACTGGCCGCGGCGCCTCGTCCACGGGGAACGCCACACACGCGCACAGCACTGCCAGCGATACTACCAGCAGCTTCATTCTGCAACAAAACAATCACGTTGACATCTCCCCTCGTTCTACCAATAGAGGCACTTCATGAGCTGCTGCCACTTTCGTATTCGCCTTTTCTTTTACAGCTACATCTACATCCACATTCTGCAAACTATCCTAAGGCATGTGGCCGACTGTACTTTGTTTATTGCTTATCACCTTTCTCCACTCCTCCTTTCCTCTTCCCTGCAGCGTTCCATTCACGAATTTTACACGGAAAGGACAACTGCCGGCCGCTGTGACCGAGCGGTTCTAGGCGCTTCAGTCTGGAACCACACAGCTGCTACAGGTTCGAATCCTGCCTTGGGCATGGATGTGTGTTAGTTAGGTTTCAGTAGTTCTAAGTCTAGGGGACTGATGACATCAGACGTTAAGTCCCATAGTGCTTAGAGCCATATGAATCATTTTGAGAGGACAACTGTTACGAATCATCCATAGGAGGTCAAATCTCTGTAAATTTACCTTCATAGTCTTTTCGCGACATGTATGTAGTAGGAAGCAATATGTTGATTAAATGTTTATTTGTATTTTTCTGCTGCCAGTCCCATTTATTTATTTTATATTTAATTGTACTGCACACATTTCGAGCTGTTTCGCTCATCATCAGACCTTTATACATGCAAATGTTACTTGAAGATAAAATATCTTAGTTTAGATTAACCTAGAACTTGCTTCTGGAGTGACTGTTGGAGTGTTTGGGGGAGGGGGATGGCAATGGGTGACTTGAAACCGATGTCCATTGTTGTCTTCTGCTGGCTTGGAGCTGTGACTCGTTGTTGTGGTTGATACCACAGCCTGTATATGAAGCAAAAAGTATTACACATCAGTTGTTATGGCGTGAGCATCGTTTGTTACACTTTCTATATATCGATTGCTCACTTGCAATTTTGACGTTCCAAAGCCTCACCTGCAACGTTTGTGTACTGGCAGAGCTGTTGTTCAACATTACGCTACTGCACTGCTTATTTTAACACTTTTTTCCTGATGTACCTCTACTGTACAAACGTTTCCAGTGTGTACAGTGAAACGTCTGTGGAGAAGCGTTTGTACGGTGACGCACATTATGGAAAAGTGTTTAAGTATGCAGTGCAGTAGTGTGATGTTGAAGAATGGCTCCGCCAATCCACCGACAGTTAAGATGAAGCTTTGGGACGTCAAAATCGTAAATGAGCAATCGACATATAAAAAGGTATGTCGCACGATTATCATGCCATAACAACTAATGGAGAACTACTTGCTTCCTCCACTGGCTGTGGCATCAACGACAACGACGAGGCATAGCTCAGCACCTGCAGAAGACGACAATGGAGATTGATTTCCGTAACGAAATGTGCTGTTGTTCTTTGGATCTTTTCCATTTCCTCTATTTGGATCTTTTCCACTTCCTGTATCAATCCAGTTCAACCTGGTACAAGTCACTGACTGAGCAGAAATACTCAAGTGTCAGTCGAATGAGGTTGTTTTAAGCTACATGCTTCATGTGATGGACTACAAGTTTAGAGAATTCTTCCAATTAATTTCGTCTGGCTCCTGAATTTCATGTGATTAGTTTGATGTGACTGTTTCATTTTGAATTGCTTTGTTTTCTCATCCCGAGATATTTAACGGGGGTGACTGTTTTCAACAACTGTTTGGAAATCGTGTAACAGAGAACGATGGGTATTCCCGCCTGTTTAGGCCCAATACACCACATACGCGTAAGTTGATGATCGACAGGCAATTCCTGCTTTAAGTGATCTTTCTGCATTTCGCTAAAACTTTCAATCGTTACATCTTCTTGCACGCAACAACACCATTCACAATAAGCCTCTTGGGTTTCCGACATTATCTCCTACGTCAGTTATATGTTTTGTGCAGAATAATAGCCCTGTAAAATTCCACTAGGGTTCATCTGAAAGTACTTTTACGCCTGAAGATTTCTCTCCGTTAAGAATGATATAATGTGTTCTAATGTTTTTAATTCTTTAATCCAGTCACAAAGCTAAGTCTGATATTCCTTACGAGCGTACTTTTTTCATTAGGTAACGGTGTGGAACTGTGTCGATGCCTTCCAGAAGTCAAGGAACACTGGGCGCCAGTATCTACTGATTTGTGGTCCAGAGACGCCACAGAGAGCGGTGGGATACCAACCCGACTGTCGCCCGCCATACGGCCCGACAACCAGGCGTGATGCTCTGGGTTGCCACTTCATTTCACACCAGGACTCTCTGGTTATCGTCCGCGGTTCGTTACAGCACAGCGGCACCTCTACGATATTCTACGCCCCGTTGTTTTCCTTCATGGGAAGCCATCCTGTTCTTGCTTTTCAGCAATATAATGCCCGCCCACACAGAGCGAGACTCGTATTGCTTGCCTTCGTGCTTGCCAAACCCTACGTCTGTTAGATAGGTCGCCGGATCTCTCCCCAACTGAGAACGTTTGGATCATTATGGACAGGGCCCTCCAACCATCTAAGGATTTTAACGATCTAACGCTCCAATTGGACAGAATTTGGCACGATATCCGACAGGAGGACATTGAGCAATCGATGGCTAATTGAGTAACTGCTTCCATAAGGACCAGAGGTGTACCAACGCGTCATTGAGTTTCTGAGGCTCTTTCTCTTGAATAAATCATCCAGTTTTTCTGAAGCCGTGGTTGTTTGTTTGTCTGTACATGTACATCACATTTTCCGATTTCCGTCCCATTCAGACAAATCTTCGTGGTGTACCGTTTTTTATGGTCTTAGGGTATATTAATGACTTAAACGTGCTCAAGCCTGATGAAGGATCGATATTTTATTCACTTTTTTGTTATCTTACAGATGAGTGGACAGCTGATGCGAGTCGTATACGGCTGTTTTCTACAAAGTCCCACCCCGCCCTCCACCCCTCTCGTGATCTATTACAGATACGACGTCCATATCGATCTTTTTTCAGCCGTTTAATTTATTCTAGTATTAACGTCATTGTGTCAGCACAGGCGTAACACTGTTTATTTTTATACTCAATTCAAGCACAATCGATTTCAAGACTGTGTAGTATCACGATCAGAAATCAAACCTCCCTCAAAAATTGAGGGTTATGAGTACCACTTCAGTTTGTCCAGAACAGGAGGATACCATAAGGAACTCAGTCACTTGTCGTGTCAAGCGTGCCGTATGTTACACAAGATGACATTTAAGGACAGCCGGAATTATTTTTTTAATTGAATTTTCTCGTTTTGAGAAAACCGATGGAACGATCTGTTTACTTGCTAAAAACATTCAACAGCCTCGATAGCATAAATGTTTGTTTATTTAAGACAATCGGTTTTGGCAGACTTCGCTGTCATCTTCAAGTCTTAAAAAATCCTTTTTCTTATGAAACGTATTCATGTTACGTTGGACCTCACGCCAAGTCCAACGTAAAATGAACACGTTGCGTGAGAAAAAGATTTTGAAGACTTGAAGGTGACAGCAAAATCTTTCGACACTGGGTGTCTTAAATACGTACAGAAATATTTATGCTATCTAAGCTGCTGAATGTTTTTAGAAATTATTCTGTACGTATCCAGTAAAAAGAAGTCGGTATTTGCATAACTAGTTATTAAATAAACAGAGCGTTGCTGGTACAGTACGTTACAACATTTATGTTGTTGGAATGTACAGCCGATGTAGCTGTTGTATCGTTAATTGGCATTGTGACCCATCCATGTCTCCGACGTTTCTCTAACTCTCGTTCGCTACCGTTAATCCGCCTTCGCACGATCGAGACTGCGATGTAAATGTGCGGAGGAAACAAAGCGCGCGCCCCTTTAAGAGGACAGGGTAATAAGCGAGGCGGCACGGCGCGCCGGGCCCGCGGCCAGCTGAGCTCGCCCACGCGGCGCGGCTCGCGCTTCCCACTCTGAGCGGCGCCGCGCCCACGGCCGTAGAAAGCGAGTGTGCGACAGCGGAAACGGCGCCGCACAGCACAGCACAGCGCCAGATTGTCAGGGCCGCGTCGACTGCTCGTGTCACAAACAGCTGCTGTCGTATGGCTCACCAGTCGAAACACAATGATCCCTGTCTCACCCTTCTTCGGTACGTTTCCTGACTTTGCGTTTTGGTCATCACACAGGTGCTCCAGTGGACTAACGACAGAAGAGACCAAGCTAGCAGGCGCAGAACACGTATTTTTTTCTTCTTCTTTTTAACGAGTTTGGGAAGGGGATCAGTCTTGCGATTAGTCTGAAGCGTCCCGCCATTTTCTTCTCCCCTGTGCCAATCTCTTCATCTTACAAACAACTTCTTCATCTATTTGGCAATATTATAAAAAGAATAGTTGCTACTCATCATATAGTGGAGACGCTGAGTCCTAGGTAGACACAACAGAAAGACTGTCAAACAAACAAGCTTTAGGCCAAAAAACCCTCATCGGAATTAGACAACAAACACACACACACACACACACACACACACACACACAACTCACACCCATATGACCACAGTCTCTGGCTGCTGAGGCCATTCCGGCCATTCTGGCCACGCCAGCCAGAGGCTGCGGTAGTGCCTGGCCCAGAAGAAGGCCGCTGCAATCGTGGCCGAAACGTTGGTTTTTCTCCAGCAGCAGCAGTGTTTACATTATGACGCGGTACCAAACCCAGAAAACTTTTATGCCGACTGACTCTGGCCGCGGAAGCCTGCGCAATTATATAGCTTAATTGTTTGACAGTCTTTTTGTTGTGCCTACCTGGGATTCAGCATCTCCGCTACACGCTGAGTAGCAACCACCCTTTCCACAATACTGTCATTATTCCATCCTGGATTCTTCATTTACTTGTCTGATATATTCCGATATCTGTTCCGTCCCATAAATATTCTACTCAATTACTTTTTCTAGCACAGTTGAAGTCATTCTCTGATGTCTTAATACGTCTCATATCATCGTGCCCCCGCTTCTATTTACTGTTTTTAATATACACTTTTCTTGTTTTTTTTCATAGTTCTGGAATTTGGGGATTTTTAGCTGTTAAAAATTTGTTAATTCTTTTTTATTGCTTTCTAAATCACGGCAAATACAAAATACAAACAATAAACCCAATTCAATAAAGATACCCTTCCCTACCGATTCTGTGGCTAACCCACCAATTACGTATTCGTCCACTTAATTTTCAGCAGCTTCTGCGACACTAAATCGCAAAATCTTCGATTCACTTATTTTACGGTTTTCCGCACAGTCTTTCGTTCACTTCCGTACAATGCTGTGCTCCGGATGTACATCCACAGGAATTTCGTCCTCAAATTAAAAAAAAAATGTTTGATTACTAATAGACTTACTGTGGTGGTATTCTCTTTTTCCCTACGCCACTCTGCTCCTTGTGTCCTCCTTGCTTCGTCCGGCATTCGTTATTTTGCTCCCAAGGTAGCAGGATTCATCCACCTCAAACCATACTCGATAGAAAGTCTGAAATGCCGAACGCCGTAGTGCAGTTTCAAGTAACTGAAGAATTTCTGGAGGTGCGTCAGAACTTAGCTAAAGCCCATCCTTGTTAATTGCTACAGTCGTACTCCGCCTTTCGTGAGCTCCCTATCGAATAGATGTCTAATAGTAACGGGGATGATAAATCATAGCCGATTATCAGTAGGAGGAATCGGTCTCTCTAAGTGAGCAGTGAGTTACGGAATCCATGAGACCACACAGCCGATAGTCAGCATCCGATTACAGCCGAACTGTGATGGCGACGATGCTTGAGTATTGTCTACAACTAGAAAGAGATGTTATGTGGTTGGTTAACCCGTACCATTTTCAGTAGTGGAAGTTGACTTGATATGTGCTGTAGTTCATTAGAGTGAAGGAAAAGTAATACACAGTGTTTGACTCTGAAGGTCAAAATCGTTATCATAAATTGAGTACTTCGAAATAAGGAGCCAATGGTTGGAATTAAAAATTTCTGCGTGGTGAAATATTGAGTGAGTAATGAGTGTGAGACACATGTTTATTTCATCGCATCGACGTCGGTGTCGCTAGATAGAAAAACTATACTCTATTATCTGTATAGTTCCAGAAGATGGGGCACAACTCGTAACAGGGCTTTACAGATACGCATTTAATGTATTGGGCACAAAGATGCAGCACTCGAAAAGGTGAAAGAATGTGCAGACAAAAGTACCGCAAGATGAGAAAAACATCCTAATTTGGAGAAATTTATCGCCGTGAATTGAGACTTACGACATATTGCGTGACTCAGGCTGCAAAGAGTTCGCCAAGATATCGCCACAGAATTATTTGCTCAGCAGAATTTGAGGAGCTAGTGTTGGATCGTGTGGTAGAAGATTCGTCAATAAGCACTTGTTAATATGCCTATAAAATACACAGCTTCCAGAATACAGCGTGGAGATTGCTGGTCGCGCTGCAGTTACACTCCTTCAATATACAGCATGTGGATTCAACGACACCCACTGATTTTGAACCCAGAGTTAAGTTCCATAAGTGACTGGTGCAATTAATTTTTTGAGGCAGACATTCGTCACTTTGAAGCATAGCTACCATATAATCCATTTTTAACGATCAGTTCCTTATGTTCGGGAGGACGACGGTTCAATCCCGTCGCCAGCCATCCTGATTTAGGTTTTCCGTGATTTCCCTAAATCGTTTCAGGCAAATGCCGGGATGGTGCCTTTCAAAGGGCACGGCCGATTTCCTCCCCATCCTTCCCTAACCCGAGCTCACGCTCCGTCTCTAATGACCTCGTTGTCGACGGGACGTTAAACAACACTAACCTAACCTTATGTTCGAGTACTCCGTTTAGGACTGTTTAGCATCTGTTTCCAAGCGGTGATCTGGTAGAACACATGCCATATCTTGCTTTGTTTTGCTATAAGGCGAAAGTTAAGTCTAACAAAGAAACAGCCCATTTCGCGGGATAAATTTCTTTGTTCCTGTCACGAGTTATCGTTTACTGCCGACAGGCATATTTTATGAGGGGTTCTATAGTATTATGTGGCTCCAGTAGAAAATATAAGTCTAGCCATATATACCGGTACCTCTGCTATATATTTTATTCAGTAATGTTAAGATGTGTATGACCGAAAGGTACGACTAAATCAAGCGTGCCAAGTGACAAGATTAGAATCCACCTTCATGTTTAATCACATTGTAAACGGTTTATCAACGTTTCTAAGGGCTCTTTAAGTCAGTTGCTCACTTACGGTACGTGGGCAAGCTATGCCAGTTGCTTTTGGCACTTCTTAGTCTTCAGTACCAAATTTTCTGGTATTCATAATGTGAAGGAAAAGAAAACAACTTTTACCTTTAAACGTACTTTAAGACAGTGCAAACTGTGTGCGGTAGACACCGTACCGAGGATTCGTTTATACAGTTCTGACTACCAGCGGCCTGAACTCTCATTCGGGTGATTTCTTACTCATTTCTTTCGGTTTCTACACGGCGTTATATTCGTTATTTTTGAAATTTAATCAATATGCCGCATCGTTGTCCGACCTGAAGCGTAACACGTTACCTCTAATGCTGCAGTTGTTAATCATACCACCATCAGGTATAAGGTCAGTTTGCTGTGACGAAGAGTCAGAAGAAAGTGAGGAAGCCGTATTCAACTCTAATATGCCGTCGTCATAAAGATCATTAGAAACTGAAAACTATTTTGACAGGGATGGGGAAGGAAATGGACACACTTGGCTTTGATGAAGAAACGTGCTTACGCTATCGTGAAGTAATTAACAAAAATCGTTGCGTTGGGTGAGCGGACTTACGCCCCGTTTCACTTCTCCCTGAATGCTGTGCGTCGGGATCCATGCCATGTCGTTTGGTGAGACATGAAGTACACTGGCAGCTCTCAGTGGTCGACAAGGCTTTTTACTGAACATCTGATGCCGTTCGGGGGTATAACCATTTTCGTCTTTCATGACAGCGCAATTTCGTTTACATCCAGCAGTAACACGCGCCATAAAGCACAACTGCTTAATACAACGTACTTTTTTTCACCTCAATTTCGAAAATAAATTTTATTGTGTTGTAATAGGTATGTTAACCTACTGAAAGAGAAATAATTTTATTTCTTGTTGTAAAGGCAAAGGGTATATTAGCCTTTTAACTGACACTGAAAAATTTAGAAGTAAAGCCATAAACTGTATTTTATTATAACTGTACACAAATTATGTGCAGGATATTTCATGTAACGATGTCCATCAATCGTTTTGTTGAGGCTCTCTTATGTCATGGATTTGAAGCACAAAGTGAGCGAGGTAACGCAGTGGTCAAGACACTGGAGTCACATTCGAAAAGACTAATTTTTAAAACAAATCCACCTATCCAGGTTTAGATTTTATGTGGTTTCCTTAAATTGGTAAAGGCATATGTCGGGAAAGTTGCCTGGAAAATGACGCGGCCCATTTCGTTCCCTATTGTTTTCCTTCCCAAGGTTGGACTTCATCTCTAATAACCTCGCCGTCGACGGGGACGTTAAGCCCTGATCTCGCTTTCCCTTCTTTTGAAAAACAGCAAGACAAAACCCCCTTATGGTGGGAGATATTTCCTTATTACATAGCTGTTTGTCCTTGCTTACACTTACCTCACAGTGTTGGAAGTATCATGTAAGCGACATTACTTTACTGTGTCCCATTAGTGCGGCTGAAGGCTGAAGCCTATCGGTGTCTCGATCTACCTCGCAAGGGCGCTTTCCCCAGTGTTATTTTTCCCGCCGGCGTCCTCGGGGTAGGTTCCCATGTTTGTCCGCTTCCAGCTGGCGAGCGAACGGTAGCATACACGCACCGAGGCTGCTGGCGCGTCTTCCTGCGCAGCAATTAAGCGACCTTTCACTGACTTGACATTTGCAGATGAGGACGCGGATGTCGCTGCGCTGGGTTTCGAAACTCCCTAGCAAGCTTCACTCTGTCACGCAGCCCTCCAAGCGAGTGAGGCAGCTATGCTGCATCATGTTGACTGACCTGTTTTGAATGAGGTCAACATTTGTCATTGCGAGATTAAAATGAGATTTTACGCGACACTTCTGCACAACTCTCTTTTCCAGAAAGGCCACCGGTCTCCTAGAAACGCATTTAATGTCATTTTGATTACAGAGCAGGCCTGTTACTGAGGTTAAACGAAACAGTTGTGACTCTTTAGCTGAAAAAAGTTGCGACTTGCCTATCTCCGTTTATGGTATCTGGCACAGAGAATAAAGTGTTCAGGGAATGTCTCCTCGTCAGATTTGTCGTAGACTGTCAGAGGAAGCGGCTGTTACCATGATGTTGTTGTGGTCTTCAGTCCTGAGACTAGTTTGATGCAGTTCTCCATGCTACTCTATCCTGTGCAAGCTTCTTCATCTCCCAGTACCTACCGCAACCTACATCCTTCTGAATCTGCTTATTGTATTCATCTCTTGGTCTCTCTCTACCATTTTTACCCTCCACGCTGCCCTCCAATGCTAAATTCGTGATCCCTTGATGCCTCAGAAAATGCCCTACCAACCGGTCCCTTCTTCTTGTCAAGTTGTGCCACAAACTCCTCTTCTCCCCAATTATGTTCAATACCTTCTCATTAATTATGTGATCCACCATCTAATCTTCAGCTTCTTTTGTAGCACCACATTTCGAAAGCTTCTATTCTCTTCTTGTCCAAACTAACTATCGTCCATGTTTCACTTCCATACATGGCTACACTCCATACAAATCCTCTCAGAAACGACTTCCTGACACTTAAATCTATACTCGATGTTAACAAATTTCTCTTCTTCAGAAACGCTTTCCTTGCCATTGCCAGCCTACATTTTATATCCTCTCTACTTCGACCATCATCAGTTATTTTGCTCCCCAAATAGCAAAACTCCTTTGCTACTTTAAGTGTCTCATTTCCTAATCTAATTCCCTCAGCATCACCCGAGTTAACTCGACTACATTCCATTACCCTCGTTTAACGGAAGAAAATGTCCGTTGCAGACGCGTAGAGATAACACGCAAAGTTACTTGAAGGTGAAAGGAATAGTGATGATAAGTCGACTGCCATTGGGAACAAAATGACGCATAGAATTTTATCTAGTCAGTTTAGCTGTGTTCCCGATTTGAGTTCACCGCGGAAACAAAAAGAAATCCGTGTGGTAGGAGAACTGCAAGGTTTCGTCGATTCTTCGAGGGACAAATCTTTTTCTTATAGTGGCACGCCCTCTATTTGTCCGTGACCGAGTTTTTCCTTTGATTCTAGGCCAAAGGACAAACTCTTCCTTATCGCCATTGTCAGCGAAGGAAAAGTGACCACTTCCTTTTCTTCTTTTATTCGTCACGCTGGCCCGCCATGAAAGTTGCGGCAAATGTAAGTCGCAACTAATTGCGTGTGACATTCCATCCGATTCCTCTGACTTTGCTACAGCTTGAAGAAAATAATAACGTACAAAGTTCATGAAAGATGCTAAGTAAGTTGTTCGTGGCGTCGGATCATTATTTGGAAAGAAAAAAAAAAAAATAAAAGTGATTAATGGGGTAGCTAAAACAGTAGTATTTTAGATGTCTTACAGAGGGAGCGACGTTGGATACGGCGAGGAACTATAGTTGAAATGTGTAGTGTCTTAGAACATCTGTGCCTTCACTATACGTCGCTGTTTCGCATTGTAACAAAAGCATAGTGTTGTTAACTAGCAACCAGCACTGAATTTTAACTGGCAAGTATCAGTCCGTCCGGGGGATACCACAAATGTATGTTTTTAAAATTTTGTTTTCAGATTTACACGTATTTCAAATGACGACTAGATTCGAACCATTCAATGATAATCTCCATACCTAAGTAGGCCTAATCTCGAATCACGATCAGTAAAAATCATTCATATAAAAGAACTCAGCCAGAGGATAGCCGACAAATTAAAATCCACTACATCACCATGAAACTCTTCGTCACATTTTCTAAAGCAACACAACAGGTTGCTAAAGATGTACTTTTGTAACAATATGATTGAGTGATATACTGTGTTACCATTAAAAGCTGCAACTAAGCGTTGATGATTTTCTTTTGATATACAAGGGCCAGTTACATTAATGCGATCACTGCGTGTGTCCGACGTCAACGTGCAGTAATCACTCACGGACGGCAGGTGGCAGCACTGCCAGTGGAGCGTATATAAAACGTGTCACGAAGGATTGGGAGGGGGGGGGGGGGGGGACGTTGAGAGGACGAAGCGGTAAACAGTGCAATCGCCGTCGCTATGTGGAAACGGGGCGATTTATCTGATCGTGCATGACAAAGTAACGAAATTCAGAACTGGCGCCGAGGCAGTTGTGGTGCGGGCCATAGATGACAGGAATGATCGACGGCTGCGAAGATGTACTGCCAAATAGACGTGCAACTATTGAGCAACTGACCGCCATATGAACAAAGAGGCTAACCACAGTGTGTCCTCAATGACCGTTCAGCGAACGTTGCCGCGTACCGGCCTTCGCATCATGCACCGAGTTTTCATGTACCCATGCTGACTGCTGTTCATCGCCAACGAGGGCTAGAATTTGCACGCCAATGTGCACCGGGCGACCATTGGGTGGCGACAGGTGGCCTTTTCAGGTGAATCACGTTTCGTGTTCTATCGGACAGATGACCATTGGTGCTTATGGCGTGAAACGTCCGAGAGCAATCACCTTGCAACGAAGAGAGAGCGTTATAGTCTGGGGAATGTTTTAGTGGCACTCCCTGGGTGATTTCGTGGAAGGTACTGTGGATCAACAAAAGCATACATCTATACTTGGGGACCATGTCGATCACTGTGCGCACCACATGGCATCTACCAGCAGGACCGTGCGACGTGTCACACAGCTAGCAGTGTACGTGCGTGGTCAGAAGAGCATCGTACTCCCGTGGCCACAAAACTCCTCGGCTTTAAACCCAGTCGAGAGTCTGTGAGACCACCAAGACTGAGCTGTTGGCGCTATGGAGTCCCAGCGGAGAGGCCTAGTGAAGCTGGACACGGCACCTGATTCGGCATGGCTCCACAACTCCCTGTCGGTACCTTCTAGAACCTTCCCGACTATCTTCCTACACGTCTCTCGCTGGGAAAAGGTTGTGACAGATGCTCATATTAATATGAGTGGACAGTGTATAAGCTCTATTTAAAAGATTTCAATTGATCACGATTGGTAGCTACTCAACTCTGAAGATGATCATTGAATGATCAGAAGTAGTTATCATTTAAAGTATATGTAATTGAGACAGAGAAGGTGATCATTTCTTTACGCTTATTTTGTGTTCTACAGTTTCCTCGAATCAGTGGAGGCGAATACTTGAGCCAAACACTAAATATTTTTTTCGCTTTCAGCATTCATTCCATAGCGACAGTGAAGGATACATTGTCTGTTCGTTAAGTTGTTTCTAACCTTTCATCTTTATACTTTCTTGCACATCTTCTCGCGCGCGTCCTGTTTCAGAAAGAAAAATTATGATTTTTATTGTTGCTTAATAATTTCGAGTGTATTATCACTTGATAATAACTTTCTTTGGTCACTAACAATCATACTGTCGTGCATCGTAACCCAAAACATAAGCAACAGCGAGTGTCGAAATGTTTCCTTCAACTGGGTCACGGCGGATGTCTTCCGCCAGCCTATTCCAGTCGAGTTAGTCGCCCATCTCTCGTGACTCGAAAGTGGATCGGGCACTGGATTTCATTGCAACTTTCTTTTTCTCATCATACTATTTTAACTGTTCTATAAGTGCTTTCTACCTCCTTTTCTGGCTTCATGCCATATCTGTGTAACTCGCCGAACACCAGTCATAACCTTTCTTTTCTGTGTCGTCATAGATATTAGTGCCTGAAGTTGCTTAACGACTTGTTGCTAAGTGAATATTATTGCGCTTTTAGAAAGGAGCTTATACAGACTGTGCATAGGACAGTACCCTCTTCATCTATATTAACTGAGTTGACATTGCATGTAACACAACGCGTTAATGGGAAAGCTCCAGTTCCTTGAGAGTACAAACTTATGACACTATTTAGTGCGACCATCCAAAGTCTTCAGACGCGTACTTGCGTGTAGCTCTGTTTGCATTAGCCACCTGCAGTGGTCTTCACATTGGAGCAACTTTCCCCACTGCTCATTGGAGACTTTATGCATCATCATCGTATTACTTGCTTGGAAACTTGAGTAAAAGTATCGTCGTCAGGAGAAAATCGCTGCCTGGAGTACGCTGTTCTACAGTGAATGTATTTGTATTTCGTTCAGAGAAAGACCATCTGCTGCTTCTGCCTACACACGTGTGAACAAATAAAGAAAAATTCTGGAAACATTTGTCCACATCTTCTAAGCAGACTCAATAAGAGTCTCACATATAAGCCGAATTAGCAGTCAGTGGACTTTCGTGGAGAGCCAACGGATCACTTTCGGTCTCTTAAAAAAAAGTTCATTGACTGCATTTCTTCCTGCAGCCTTTTATTTATCGTATGGCAACAACAGCAAACATTGACAAGTACATAAAATTTAATTTCATATGTATATCTAGTTAAGTATTTACATATACTTTAGTTTTACTTTTTGACACAAATTTTATACACATTTTTAAATTGTGAAAATTACTAACGTAATATTACTGACTACTTTAACTGATATAATTGCAAGTGAAAAAAGGGAGATATATTCCTGTAGCCTTATTGTGCATCATACGCCAGGGACGTAAGAACTATGTGAAGACTGTTTTAAGAAGGGAGAAGATGCAATAACTACGTGCCTAATCCTTAATTAGAGACCGAACGATGTGGCTCAGTGGTGGCCCACTGGACTCGCATTCAGGAGACCAGTGGTTCAAACCCCCATCCATATTCCTGTTTCTCAGACTCCCTTAAATCGCTTAATGCAAATGGAGCTCATTTGAAAAGGACAGAGCGTATTTCCGTCCCCATCCTTTTCCAGTGCAAACTTATGTTCAGTCCCTCTCTAATGACCACACTGTCGACGGAACGCTAAACCTTAATCTTCTTTATTTAGAATCGAGGCCTTTTTACGGTCTCCAAATTCATATATCTATTGTTAGTTTTGCAGTTCATAATGTCTGTGATACTTCTCAATAGTCAACTAAATACCCTTTCTTGAGTTTGAGGAACTGATTGAAAATTCCAGCAACTGATCGATGAACATGAAGAAAGAAAGAACCGTGGATGGCATCTGAGCAGATAGGTGCAGTGATTAAAAATGGCTCTGAGCACTATGGGACTTAACAGCGGACGTCATCAGTCCCCTAGAACTTAGAACTACTTAAACGTAACTAACCTAAGGACATCACACACATCCATGCCCGAGGCAGGATTCGAACCTGCGACCGTAGCGGTCGCGCGGTTCCAGACTGAAGCGCCTAGAACCGCTCGGCCACTCCGGCCGGCAGTTATTAAAACATTGGTCTCATGTTCTGCAGAGGACACGTTAAAATCCTTGCCAGGATGACTTTTTTCTCTTCTTTTTTTTTTTAGTTTTGCTTATATCATTCCAGGAACGCCAGGATAGTTTCATCAAACGTTATTCTTCTCCAAATATTCTATATTCTCCGTTTCTAATGGTGCCGATGTCGTTGAAGCATTAAAAGCTAGCGTTCCATCCTTTTGTTGTCAAAAAGTCGAGGCCATTAGAGACGAGACGGATCGTCTAAGTTAGTTGGCGAAGGATAGGTCAAGGTGTGTGTGAGAAAAAGTTCCGGGAGAATTTTCTTCCGTGGGGATGCACAGCCTCTAAGTGTTTCAGCAAAGAACACATTGTCCGTTGTAGGCCGTATTGTGCTTTATTAAAGTCGTGCTATTAGCTAATTTCGGCCGTGAGCCATTATCAAGCACATTTGCTATGTCATATATTACAGATCGTGGCCGTCACGGTCGTTTATGCGACATACATAAAACCAGAAGTCGTATTCCATCGTAACATACTCCACGTTGTACAGAAGAATGTGATGATCACGATATGTAAAACATGACGTAGCAGATGTGCTTGATAATGGTTCATGGTGGAAATTAGCTAATAGCACGATTTTAATAAAGTGCAGTACAGCCTACAACGGACAATGTATTCTTTTATTAAGAAGTTCCGGCGTTTACCTAAAAATACTGAGGAAAGCCGCAGAAAACCGGAATATGTCTTGTTTCCTGCTGTAGGTTAGATGCTCCTCCCCACTTACGAGACCAATGTCTGAACCACTGCACCGCCAGGCTCGTTGCATGCATACAGTTATGGAGTCGGTATCTATTTCTGTGATATCCCAAACCACCAAGCCCGTTTATCACTAGCCTTGTCGAGAAAGCAAGATGTCACCAGATAATCTTTCATTAATGTTTTGTTATATATGTATGTTTGATAGCTACCGTGTATTTCACTGACAAAAAAAATCTTAACACCAAGAAGGCGTTGTGCGACATAAACGCAATTTCGAAGGCGTGTTTCTACATCTTAAAGATGATGTCTATTTAGATTTCGGGCCAGTCACATAAGAGTGGCGGTAGTAGCACCACTATGAGAATGCAAATCGGCTTTGCTTTAAATACACGCTGTAACGGTGGTGAGAATCAGTTACCGTTGAGATTGGACGTGTAGTAAGAAACTGGATGTTATGTCTGTGATACTGCAGAAAGACTTTGTAGGAATCTAGCCACTGTACATGATTTCTTGCAACGGTGGTTACGAGAATGTACAGTCGCAAGAAGAAGAGCTCCTTACGGGCACGTGGCACTACCGACAGACCACCGTGTTCCGTGTATGGCTCTGGCGCATCGTACTGCACTTGCAGCAGAAATTTGAGCAGCAGTTGGTACCACAGTGACACAACGAACTGTTACAAATCGGTTCCTTCTAAGACAGCTCCGAGCCAGACGCCCTGTAGCTTGCATTCCAATAACCCAATCCACCGTCATTTGCGACTCCAGTGGAGTCAAACGAAAGCTCATTGGAGGCCAAAATGGAGGTTTGTTGTGTTTTCTGATGAAAGCTGGTTTCGTCTCGGTGCCAGCAATAGCCGTGTGTTGGTTAAGAGGCGGCCAGTTGAGGGCGTGCAGCCAGCCTGTCTGCGTGCTAGACACAATGGACCTACGCCTGGTGTTATGGTCGGGGTGCGATTTCGTATGACAGCAGAAGAACTCTCCTGCTTATTCCACGTACCCTGACTGCAAAGTCGTACGTCAGTCTGGTGATTGAACCTGTTGTGCTGCCATTGACGAACGGCATTCCAGGGGGTGTTTTCCAACAGAATAACGCTCGCTCACATACCGCTGTTGTGGCGCAACACGCTCTACAGAGTACTGACATTTGCCTTGGCCTACTGGATTACCATATCTGCCTCGAATCGAGCACACATGGGACATCGTCGGACAACAACTCCAGCGTCATCCACTAACAGCTTTATCCATCCAGTATTGACCGACCAAGTGTGACCGGCATGGCACTCCATCCCACAAACTGATATCCGGCACTTGTACAACGCAACGTGTTTTGATGTCTTTCTGTGTCACGATACAGCAGGTACACTTTAGTTTGAGTACTGGACAACGTGCAGTCAGTTGTATCGTTCAAGTTGTGTTGTGGTACAGTTTCAATCGTGATAGTGTGTCTTCTTATACAATAATTCAGTCGCAACTCAGTGTATGTACCGTAATATCTTACCTACTTTCACAAAAGACTTCACTTACGTTTATTGTACTGTTCGTTCGTACAGACGGCTCAGTATATTTTATTTGCCCTGAACCTCCACGTGTCAGCAAATAAAGCCTTACTACTCCACAAGTGGTATGATTTTCTCTATGATTTGGTAAATGGAGTTAACATGTAAGCTCACGCCCTCTACGCTGAAAAATATCCATTTCGCAGAGCATCATCGGATAAGCTGTTCGGTTGATTTTTCCAAATTCTCTCTACACGCCGAAAAGGTAAACGACGGAAGGCTTCGCTCAGTTAGCACACCAGATGTGGAGGATCGTGTGCTTCATTTAGTGGATGTAAATCCTGGAAGCGTTGTGCGACTATTATCAGAATTTTGGAAACTTGCGATAAGGTCTTATGGGACGAAAGTGCTGAGGTCATTAGTCCCTAAGCCTACAGACTACGTATAATCTAACATAAACTAACTTACGCTATGGACAACACACACACACCCATGCCCGAGGGAGGACTCGAACCTCCGACGGGGGGAGCAGCATGGACCGTGATAAGGCACCTGAGACTCACGGCTACCCCGCGCTGCGATTATCAGAAGACGAAAACATGTCATCCTCTTTGTCTGTATAGTGCGTTATATGAGCAGTGCTATATCCACACCATCTTCAGCGCACCCAGGCCCTAAGACCTCGGGCATAAGACCACCAGGTCAGTTTGCAATTCTGTCAACAGCTCGTCCCAAAGTGTAATATAGATCCACTAACTAGACAGAGTAGCATGGAGAGCTGCATCAAACCAGTCTGAGGACTGAAGACCACAACAACAACAATTACTTCTAAGACTATATGCACTGACGAGGCGAGATTCACAAGAGGGGTTGTAATGAATTTTCGATAATCAGCATGTTTAGACTGATGAAAATGCCCATGCCATTGCAAAAGGGCATAGCTCAGTTTGTCAGTCAGTGTATTGACAGGCGTTCTTGGCGATATAGTAATAGGGTCATAGATGCTACGACAGTAATTAAAGAGGGCTCATTTCAAGGACATTAACTTATTTCTATCTTACTGGAGATTGTAATACGGCAGCAAAGACTACAGATGCGGTTCACTCAAGATGGTGCAGCAGCACATTTTCGGAGCGAAGTGCGTGAACATCTTACACCGTCATTTCAGAACCACTGGATTAGTTGGGGAGGCCCTACACTTAGGCTTCTTCCTCCCCAGACCTCAAACTCCTGTAATTTTGCTTGTGTGGACACATGAAGAAACTGATGTTACTCTGTCATCGACTACAGGATGCCAGTTTCAGTGCACGCGTGAACGAACAACAGCGAGTGGGTCAACTTCTAAGAGTGCGTGGCTCCTTATGCGGAAGGGCAGGTGGATGCATTGCCATGAATAGAAGTCTAGTTGAGCACTTCCTATGAACTAGTGTCCTGAATGGACGTTACGTTGAGCTCCTGAAAGCAAGTGTTCATATATCGGAAAGGATGCGTTTCTGACCATGTTTAGTGAATTTGTTCTTTTTTTTCTTGTTTCGATGAGGACTACCACCTCTCAGAGTATTAGGCACTTTTTTTCAATATCATGTATGACGTTCACAGCATCTGGACGTTCTCATAACATATTTATTTGACGTCACATTTTATCTCAACGTACTAAGACGTCGTTTATAGGGGGAACAGATTTGGTTGCATCCAGTGATCAGAGCCTGCTTTGGACACTGTCTGAAGAGACAGGGACGCAAACTAAAATGTGAGTATGCTGTGCCACTACAAGAGGACAGACTCTATTGGCGTCTCGCTTCATTCAGTTGCGTTCGGCTCACTGTTGGTGTGGCATAAACTCGCAGAGGCGGCTCGGCGCCAACCGGTTACGGTCGGAGTTTTTCGCCGTCGTGCAAGGATCCCGCGGAGTCCGCGCTCTTCCTGGCTCTTATTGTTTTCATAACTCGTTAGCATCGCCGCCACCAAGGCGCCTCCGTCCAGGCACCTGAGGCCTTGTCTACGTGTTGCCGCGGGACTTGGTTGGATCGCTTCTGACCTTTGTGGTAGCTCCAAAGGCAACTCGGAACTCCAAATCTCAAGTATCCCACTTGAGGTTGCTGTTCAGCCATAGGCATCATTAAAAAAAAAAATTATTAGTTCATGCATTGTTAAAAATATTTGAAGGAGGGGGGGAAGCTTTTGTCGTTAACTGTTGAATGTGAACGCAAACTCACCCGAGGCACGTTAAACCTTACTCCTTGTGCCCATGTCTTCCATTCTCTTTGACAAAAAGTTTATAATTTTGCGCGTCCTTTTACTGACTTTGCTGTTTAAGTCTGCTAAGCTCCTTCAGCCAGTCAGAATTTCGTTGACTCTTATTTGCTAAACGACGTTCAGTCGCGTTATCATACTACTTGGTATGGACGAGCGCTTTCCCCGAAATCGGCTATAATGAATTTGAAATGCGACACAAACTTAGGTTGATCATGAAAGACGTTTCTCTTCATTCAATTCTCTCTCTCTAAACCAAATGAGCACTGAACTGTTTATTTTCTTTCGGGACTGATTAGTAATGACTTGGCTGATTTTACTTCCGGATATTTATATAAAAAAGTATTTTGGATGTCGACACAGAACCCCATCGTATCTGCAATACCGGTGAGAATTTGAAATTCCAGTTAGCATTCTACGCAAAGAATAAAACTGATGATGAATCTGATGTGATTTGCAAGTCGATCTCTCGAAAAAGATAAAGAACCATGTTTGTAAATTTATATTCGGGGCTACCCACGCGATTTTTAGTAGTCACTCTGCGTTGATGTAATATATATTGCATCAAACACTCGGACCAAACACAGTTCTTTCGTCTCTCGTTCCTCCATTTAGTTAAGGACTTCTATACATAGTAGCCACGTTGTAGAAAGTATTGGGTGGTTCAAATAGTTCAAATGGCTCTAAGCACTATGGGACTTAACATCTGAGGTCATCAGTCCCCTAGACTTAGAACTACTTAAACCTAACTAACCTAAGGACATCACACACATCCATGCTCGATGCAGGATTCGAACCTGCGACCGTAGCAGCAGCGCGGTTCCGGACTGAAGCGCTTAGAACCGCTCGGTCACAGCGGCCGGCCCTATTGGGTGGTGTTTCCCAGTAATATTACTTGAGACAAGGGCCTTACAGTTTACTGTCGCCCAGCGATAAAACATTGTACTTATACTGCGAACGATACTGATATTACAAACCGATTTTTAAATTCATAATCGATGGCAACGGGGTTCAAATTCTTGTCTTTGTTTAGTTGTTCACTTTAGGAAGATACTGGGTCTTTGCTTCGACAAACCCACGAACTATTCACTATTTCGTGCATCAAAAGCCAAAACTCCGGCTTTAATAACTCCCTGTAAACAGGAGATTTAACTTTACCCTTCTATCTACTTCTGATGAGCTTACTGTCGATTCGAAGGTGAATCGTATAAACGAAACGGAAGTTTATTAGTGTTCTCTTTCTATAACACCTTATTGTCTCACCAATAATTGAAAACTTTTTCAGATGACGCATTTAACCATTTTTTCTTCTTCTTGTAATTCTTTTGGCTACCCTGGAGCGAATATTTTTGAAATAGTTCTACTACCCATTTTGTGATCGGGCAACCCTCTATAAAAATTCAGCACTTTGCTCAAAAGTCAAAGAATCTCCAGATTATTTTTTCACGGCAGTTGATTTCCTTAGCTATCGGAAGAGAAGCTGTATGTATTATACTATCAATAAGTAACTGACATATATGTTCTGCTGCAGAATACCTTAGTTTGTGATCAAACTAAGACATTTCTTGTACAAAAAGTGGGACAGAACTTTCGAGGACACTTGTTTCGCGGAGATGGTTGTCAGGAAATGGGCACTGTTGCGCCTGTCGGTCACTGCCTTTTACCAGAAGGCGAACTCCGCTGCGTTTCTCAGCGTTGCGTGACGTAACATAGCGACATAACAACGGACTGCTTAATGTATGCGCATTTCTAATCCTGCGACGGTACAGTCGCGTCATTGTGCGGCTACGACGAGAGATCGGGCAGCAGCATATCTGCATATTTATTACACTGGAGGTAAAGAGAGACGTCGATAGGATGCTAGGGCCAGAAATTGAGGTATCCCTGTCGTCGTAAATATTGTAGAAATTACGGTATGTTGATGATTTTCACTTATGGACCGTCTGACAGCAACTGAATAAAACACAATTTTAGTGCCATACGCGTTTCGCCTTTATTTTCTGCAAGGCATCATCAGTGGCAGGTTGCGTAGACAGTTTCTTACATATTACGCTCCTGTTGCATTTTTGGTCTTGTTCTTCTTCCTATGAGCGCCAATTTGCTGTTTTTTCTGCATTCCACAGCACTATGCACTGAACGCTTTTTTTAACACAAAATCATCAACATACCGTAGTATTACGCGCAACTGAGGAGGACAGGACCAAAAAATTGAAGATTGTAGAAATTGTCTATGTGACTTTTATCGTGTGAAACAGCAGACTTTTCTAAACGAGTTGGTTGTTGCGACATTTCATCAGGTTCGTGCTGTTAGATGCGCAGTACATGAAGCGATCAGTGAAAGGCCACGGGCTTGTGGGCGGACTGGCTTTGTAGAACATAACAAAGCATTGTGTAGCGGGCCGGGGCAGCCACGCCTGGACTCTGGCCTCGGAGTTCAGTTCTGCTCGTTTATCACGGTGTGCGTTTCAGTGTGGCGTCATTACTGGTTAACACTAGTCTCTCGCGGAAGCATTTTGTGTTCTCTACTCGCGTCGCAGTTTTCATGAAGTGATATGAAGGGCGATATTACGAGCAGAAACATACGGATACCTTAATGATGTATACGTGCTTCAGTACTAATAATATATTGTGATATCCATAAATACGGAAAACACGTGAAAATGAATAAAGACTAAACCCTCGTAAGATAGGCCCTATCTGTATACTTACTAACTAAAGAAGAAATGTTCCTCTCATACCCACGCATTGAACTCTCCTGCACAATATTCAGCTTACCCTCCTCTTAGAATGAAATGCTCCTTTCTTACCCTAGCATTGAACTCTTCCACCATATTTCAACAAATAAAATGTAACGCTTGTCGTCAATCGTTAGCGGAAAGACCTTGGTACATGAAAGGGAACGACGTCGAAAGCTTGCATACGGCACTAATCACTGAGCGGAAGACGTTGTTGCTTTGACTATCCAGAATCTTCATCAGCAGTCTATAATAGTCAATTAGAAACTACGAGATCAAAAAACAAAAGTCTTACTTCTAACATACACTGCCTCATGTCTTATAGTTAGGAATCGAACTACCACCACAAATAAAATAATGCACGAGCAATAAACTTACGTGTAACATAAATGCGCAGTTTGCTGACATATTATACGTTTTATTTTGTGTTTGAGCACAGCGAGTGTTGTTGCTCGCAATAGCTTGTTGAGCTACATTGAATGTTGCATGAGATATGGAAACCAACTTGTTCATATCCGTAGACAATGCGGATACTACAGATACTGAACATACTGTCGTGACAACGTGTTTGAAAAAGGCAGATGAATATTTTTATAAGGAAACAAATCAGAATGTTACTGTCAGAAGAGATCTCTCGTCATGTGAAGAGAATTTAAATTCTGCTACGTTGTGAATGCGAGAACAAAACGTACTTCGCTGGTTCCACACATTACTTTGATTGGAGTAGGACTGTAATGGCGTAGAGAAGTTTACTGCAAAAGCATCCAGAAACTGGAAGAATTTTGCGTTTACTGTAAGTAGAACTAATGTCTTTCGCTTTATGCATGATGCTCGGAGAGCTCTGCGAAATATTTGAATTGCAATGGAAAGAAATAAATTCCTCAAGCGGGAACAATTTCGTCGCACGGGCGATTTATTTAATCTTAATTCTTTTCGGGTGAAATACCAACTTCATAAGGTGGCATAAATTTCTCGTAGATGTTATTGTTCTTCATGTAGGGAAACATGTTTAACCATAGAGGATGAGGTCTCCGTCTATGACTGACACCGTAGACAGAAGACATTCGGTACTTGTCGTTTTAGAAAAACACCCTTTCTACAGAAAAGAAACAGAATGCCTGAAGATACCTAAGGTCTGGAGCTGGTTATGGATGTTGAGTCGTTCGTTGGACAAAATTATGAATATGAGTTCCGATGTTGTTCCGATGTTTTCTCGGCGTTATTGGTAAGCGTGTGTTTTCTGGTATCAATCTGAGTTGAGGCTCAAATGGCTCTGAGCACTATGGGACTTAACTTCTGAGGTCGTCAGTCCTCTAGAACTTAGAACTACTTAAACCTAACTAACCTAAGGACAACTCACACATCCATGCCCGCGGCAGGATTCGAACCTGCGACCGGAGCGGTCGCGCGTTTCCACACTGTAGCGCCTAGAACCGCTCGGCCACTGCGGCCGTCCTGAATTGAGGATTCAATTTTTGCACATACACTGTCTCGACAAACGAACTAGTCGTTTATTCTTCAAGTACCGCGAGCTTCGGTCTGTTTGCGCTGTGGACAATGTCCAGAGAGCGGACGCGTTTAAGATCGCCGTTCGCAGTACCTGAAAAAGAGGGCCACCTCTTTTGTGCGCAAGAAAATGAAATCAATCATTTCGTCTGGGCACCCGGAAACATGTTTTCTTCCCTGTTACTGATTAAAATGTTTGATCTCATTATTGATGTCCTTACGTGTTCCTGAAGAGTACATGGCGCTGTTATAGGTAAAACTATGACAAGTTTAGAATAACTATGCAAAGATGACTAATAATGTTTTAACACTCATTTTTTGTTGTTGCTTTTGCTGCATGGCGCGGGCTCTTGAAGAGTATTCTGAAACGGCAACTACTGGATGAATCCTTAACGTACTGTCACTTTTTCGTAATGAGAAGTGTTTACAACTTCAGATATGTATCAGTAATTGTCTCGCTTACCACGAGAGAAGACTTGTGGCTAGCGATCCTAACTGTCGGTGGCCTGCAGGGGCAAGCTAGAGAAAAAGCGACACAGAGTTGACCTACAGTATCGGATCAGACATGTTCCTTGCTTCAGGTGCATTGCCCAGTCGCTCGGTGAATATATCGAATTTGCAAATTCTCGAAGAATCCTTAAAGTAAATAACCATTTTGCAGCGAGAGACACGCATGGTGCTCACAGCTTCCATCATGAAACGCGTCCGTAGTTGCGAGGAGCGGCGGCTAGTGCGGCGTGCGTACCTGTCAGTGGTCTATCTGTAGTCGGCAGTAGAAGGAGCGAGGTTAGCGGCCCGGGTCGTGGCGGATGTGTGCGCGTCAGCGCGGCGCACTCACTTTATAAGGGCGGCGGCGCCGCCTGGTGGGGGGCGGCGCTCTCCCGCCTCCCGCCCCGGCCCACGACCAAAACAACCAACGCCGGACAGCTTCTTCTCCACGCCACGCCGGGCAGCCGCCCCGCGCCGCAGCCGACGGCTCGCGGTTTCGGGTCGCCGTAACCGCCGCGGGCTCCCGCCGGAAACTGGCGAACTGCCTGGCTACGGGTCTGCATCCGTACTCAGCAGACCACTGTGAAAAGCGCGGAAGAGCGTCCTAGACATCACAGCTCATACTGGGGTTCCTTACCTTTGCAGGCGCGCTGGAATGGTTCAACTAAATACCTCTGTGGCGCTGTAGCTAGTTCAGTCTTGTTACTGCGTTCCCTACGGGAGCGGTACGCAGGGAAGTGTTGCACACTGAGGCAACATAAGTCATGGGATGGTATAGGGGTAGTAACTCGTACACAAAGTATGAAAGGGCAATGCATTGGCGGAACTGTCATTTATACTCAGGTGATTCGGATGAAAACGTTTCCGATGTGATTATCGCTGCACTGCGGGAGTTAACAGACTCTGACCGCGGAATGGTAGTTGCAGCTAGACGCATGGGACATACCATTTTCGAAATCGTGAGGGAATTCAGTATTCCGGGATTCCACAGTGTCAAGAGTGTGTCGAGAATATCAAACTTCACGCATTACCTCTCACTGTGGATAACGCAGCCTTCACTTAACACCGAGCGAGGTGGCGCAGTGTCTATCACACTGGACTCGCATTCAGGAGGACGACGGTTCGATCCCGCGTCCGGCCATCCTGATTTAGGTTTTCCGTGATTTCCCTAAATTGCTCCAGGCAAATTCCGGGATGGTTCCTTTGAAAGGGCACGGCCGACTTCCTTCCTCGTCCTTCCCTAATCCGATGAGACCGATGACCTCGCTGTCTGGTCTCCTCACCCAAACAACCCATCCCTTCACTTAACGACGGAGGAACAGCGGCGTTTGCATGGATTTGTCTGTCCTAAAAGACAAGTAACAGTGCGTGAAGTAACCACAGAGATCAATGTGGGACGTACGACGAACGTATCCATTAGAGCAGTGCGGCGAAGTTTGGCGTTAATGAGCTATGGCAGCAGACGATCGACGCGAGTGCCTCTGCTAAAAGCACGAAACCGCCTGCAGCGCCTCTGCTGGGCTCGGTAACACATCCGTTGGACCCTAGACGGCTAGAAAACCGTGACCTTGTCAGAAGAGTCATGCTTTCAGTTGGTAAAAGCTGACGGTATGATTCGAGTTTGACACAGACCCGACGAAGCTGTGGACGCAAGTTGTCAACGAGGAACTGTGCAAGCTGGTGGTGGCTACATAATGGTGTGAGCTGTGTTTACATGGGATGGACTCTGTCTTCTTGCCCAATTGAAGCGATCATTGACTGGAAATGACTATGTTCGGCTACTTGGAGACCACTTGCAGCCATTCAAGGACTTGATGTTGCCAAACGATGATAGAATTTTTATGGACGTCACCGAGGCACAGTTGTCCGCGGCCGATCTGAAGAACAATGTGGACAATTCGAGCGAATGGTTTGGCCACCCATATCGGCCGACATGAATCCCATTGAATATTTAAGGGGCATATTCGACAGGCCAGTTCGTGCATAAAATCCTGCTCCGGCAAGACTTTCGCAATTATGGACAGCTTTAGTGGAACCGTGGTTCAGTATTTCTATAGGGGACCTCCAACGACTTGTTGAGTCCGTACTACGTCGAATTGCTGCACTACGCCGGACAAAAGGAGGCCCGAACGATATTAGGAGATATCCCATGATATTTGTGACAGTGTATATTCGTCCACATTTAATACCTTTTCTCGAAACTTAGTAAGTAGTCTTTCGTAGGATAGTCGACATCAATCTTCGTCTACCAGTTTAGACTTCGAAGCATTTGCTACCAGTTTTATTTCGTATGCATTCCACACACTTGAGCATTATTTTGTGTTGCTGTCTTACGTGGTTATTTTTCTCCCAAAGATAATAATTCTGAGAGAATGCCGTCTAGTACACGTCCCTTGATTTGACTTAACTCTGTCAGTGGTCTGTCAATTTCTTCTTGCAGTATCTGACCCACCTTCATCCACATCTATATTGCGCAGGCCACCTTACGCTGTCGACGGAGGGTAATTCTGTTCCAGTGATTGGATTGTAACTGGACCAAAGAAGTTCTTTCCTAAATTACGATGGATAAAAAAAAGGAGCACTTTTGTAATATAGTTTCACAAACTTTATTATTACTGTACGACTCAGGTTTAGGGTTATAAACCCATTTTTCAGTACGCAACTGATCCCAAAGACGGCAAAAAAGCAAAAGTAAGCATGTCAACTTCTTAATCTAGCGATTGATAACTTAAACTATAGAGATTATCTCTGTTGACAATATTGACACCGTTATATTTGTTTTCTACAACATTCAGCATTTTACAATAACTATGGATAACATAGACTGCGGCAGAGCTATGTGCAGAGTAATTTGTATCATTATAAATGAAACCACGTAGGTTTTCTTCTATGTAGATGTTGTAACAACGTCTAAAAGGGGTGAATGGTTAAACTGAGTCTGCTCGTAGGGTTGCAGATGTTTGGGTACACAGATCTGTTTTTATTACTAATATTTCTCTTGAGTGAATTTGCATCCTTTCTCACGGTATGCAGGATTTCTGCATCTGTTACGTATTTGTACTCTGCAAACCATTGTGAAATGCATGGCAGGGGATATTTTTCTTTGTACCGCGTATTAGCGCTTCTTTTCATTACCACATTCAGCGCAGAGAGAGTCGCTGTTTAAAACTTGTAAGTAGGCAGATTTCTACTTTCAAGCGGCTGCTAGATCAGTTTATTCTACGTTTCATCGAAGCTCTCCATCGGATGAAACATACTTGTCATCATTTGTGCTCCTCTTCTCATACTTTCAGTATGCCTGTATTAGTTCTCCTTCGTACACGTCCCATGCATTTGAGCAATATTCTAAAATGCGACTGTTTTGTAGGCGATCCGTAGACTGCTTTTTGCTAGTATCCTACCAATGAATCAAAGTCAGTCACCTGCTTTGCCTAGGACTGATAATATGGGATAATTCCGTTTCATATCAAAATGGTTCAAATGGCTCTGAGCACTATGGGACTGAACATCTATGGTCATCAGTCCCCTAGAACTTAGAACTACTTAAACCTAACTAATCTAAGGACATCACACAACACCCAGTCATCACGAGGCAGAGAAAATCCCCGACCCCATCCGGGAATCGAACCCGGGAACCCGGGCGTGGGAAGCGAGAACGCTACCGTTTCATATCACTACGAACTGTTATACCCAGATATTCGTATGAATTGACAGATCCTGACTGCAATTCGTTGATGTGGTCATAAGATGTGAACCTTTTTTATTTTGTGAATTGCACAACTTTACGTTTCTGAACATTTAAAGAAAGTTTCTAATTTCTGCACGACTTTGAAATCTTATCACGAACCACCTGGATGTTTGTGCAGACTTTCTCTGATAGTACTTCATTACAGATAACGCCATCATTACCAAAAATCCCGAAATCTGTTCGCTGCGGAAGTCAGCCTTTTTCAATACGCTCACTTAGCGTAAAGTAATGTATTTTGTGCTTTTCTTTCTTCTTGACTCCTATTTTATTCAAAGAGTCATTATTAAACAACTTCAGGAGATGTTAATAAACATTTACTTGTTAACACTTTGCATCTATCTCATCATCATCAGGCAACATAAAAATTGTTGCTGCAACGTATGTGGCTTAATTACTGCTGCAGCACAATGGGTAAGTGCGAGACTACAGATCTGAAGACCCAGTGTCCAGTGGATCCTAGGATTTATTCTGCCTGTGATTTCTGAATGTGACAAATGACGAATAGTATCGTGATACGGATTAGACGTTAACCTGTAGATTGCCCCCCCCCCCCCCCGCCCCACTCCATCTAACTAGCTGAGTAATTCAGTTCGAAGATCTGGGGAAGGTAAGAGCGTAGCATTTACAACTGGGTCATGGTTTGTAAATCACTGTTTCTGAATCAGCAGCTGATAATATTTTGTATCATTACTTTCTTTAAATAGTTACGAGCGGTGGCGCCCGCGCAAAATATTTTACTGCTTGCTTTTGTTTTCGTCATATATTGCGAAGACTTCCTGAAGACTAAATATTCTTCGAGTGTTTGCCGACAAGAGGGAGCAAATATCTTAAAGCGAAAAATATTTTACGTTTTTAATATCTTGACGAAGAAAAAGGCAAAATTGTTATAAATGAGAAAATAAATAGGTAAACAAATTTCTAACATAAATTTTTTCGACAGTGAAATGGCAGCACTACTTATCATCTTCTAAATATCGGTTGACATGTCAGTCGGAATATATTTTCGTGAGCAAATAAATGTTTATAAATATTGGCACGACAATTTCGTATTTTTCAGTGTGCTCACAGAGTGTAGAATTTACAGTACGATCACTGCCAAGAATATGCATTATGGATTTAGATTTGACAGTCAACCATTGCATCATTACTAATTACATAATTCTGATATTAAGTTCCGAATGTTTGTAAGACTGATAATCCCACATAATCTCACTCTCGGCGTACAGTGACGAGACGTGGTGTTCATCATTAACACTTCTTACAGTACGTGAAATTATGAAAGTTATTTATCTTTGTTGATAATCCGTTACCTAGGTAACTAAATGGTCCGTTAGATTTTAAAAGAAATTGTACATAAAATGCACATATAAACTTAGCTCCAGAAAGTCTCTACTGTATGCTGATGGTCTCGATACTTGCCGCCGGACGACCGTTCCTGCAGTGTGCGTGCCTCTGCAATTTTTTTTATCTAAAACCTAGTTATAAGCTAAGTGTTGCCAAGTTATCCATTAGAACTATCCATCGAATATTATTGGTAATAGAAGAAACTAGTAATACTAAAAGTGAATGAAAAGAAGGCTAGGGAAAAGAAAGACATTTGTTATTAATACATAAATATGTAAGCTACATTAAGGAGCGTCGTGGATTTTAAAACAAGTTAACATTGTATTCGCCACTGTACTTCACATTAGTGATGATCGATGATAGTCGATATTTGCGAAACGTCGATATCTACAGTCTGAACAGTTATATTTCAGTATCGATGCTGTAATGTTTCAAATATCGTAACATTGATTTTTAAGACAGAATAATGACTTTAGTTGTTGGCGAAAAGTCAGACTACTTTTTATCACTGTCAGTAATTTTTCGTCATTTAAATTTTTTTCTGAACATGTATCTTCATGACACCAGTGCATCTCGTCTGCGACATGTCAAACGTGGTCATGCGGTTGGGGAAGAGTGGAGTGGGGGAAGCAGTATTTTTTTTAACTATAGCAAGAACATTGGCTAATGTTGTAGATGAGCATGACTAATGCCTTATATTTTTTTATTTTATCTTTGCTGTCATAGTGTCAGTTAATATGGGCAGTACATTAATACATTACAGGAAGAGAGAGAAACCAAATCTGATTTCAATCTTTAGACAAAATGTTGTGGAATATGTTATGTTAATTGTTGGTTTATTTATTGTGTGATAAATAAGTGGTGTAAATCCATCATTTAAAGTCGATGCTAATCTAAATTGTATGTTTTAGTATCGATTCTTATCGGCCATCGATGTTTAGGCGTCGATGATGAAATCGAAATCTAACTCGATGGTTTGCAGCATCGCATATCCCTGCTTCACGGGCACGCGCTAATTGATCTGCATCCTCTCTTTCAACTGTTTACGAGGATATTGAAGCAAATTTACCTGAGAAGCAAGTCAAGTTTCAGCTCATTACCCACTGCGCCGTAAACGCGAATGCTAAGTGTGAACACATCTCTTGACGGTGTTGATAGGCAGTGGAAACCGATGTTTAAGTGCCGCGGGCTGACGCCGGAACGCTCGCGACCTGCGAGGTGGCGCCACTAACAGATGCTGACTCGCTACACCAGCTGAGCGAAGTCCCGCGCAGGTGACTCGAGGTGGTGCTGCCTGTCCGTAAAGCTCCGTTACGGAGAGTACGTGACACTTCCGGGCAGTCGGTAGAGCACTTGACCCAGAAAGACGAAGTTGCTAGGTTCGCATCCCGGCCCGGTACACAGTTGTAATCCGCCAGGAAGTTTGAAATCAACGTGCGCTTCGCTGCAGAGTGAAAATTCATTCTGATGAAGATAACCTTGGCTAAAGATAAACGCTTAATTTCCATGTTAGAGTTCGTTTTAGTTTCGTCAGTATGTACTCGAACGTGATCAAATTGTAAATTTTCACAATCAACATGCGTGGGCTGACGAGAATCCACATGCAGTTGTGCAATCACGTCATCAACACAGATTTTCTGTGAACGTTTGGGCAGGCATTGTTGGTGATGTTCGTCCACCTACGCTCAATGGAGCACGTTATCATGATTGCATACGGGATGCTCTACCTGTGCTGCTAGAACATGTGCCTTTACAAGTACGACACAACATGTGGTTCATGCACGATGGAGCTCCTGCACATTTCAGTCGAAGTGTTCGTACGCTTCTCAACAACAGATTCGGTGACCGACGGATTGGTAGAGGCGGACCAATTCCGTGGCCTCCACGCTCTCCTGACCTCAACCCTCTTGACTTTCATTTATGGGGGCATTTGAAAGCTCTTGTCTACGCAACCCCGGTACCAAATGTAGAGACTCTTCGTGCTCGTATTGTGGACGGCTGTGATACAATACGTTATTCTCCAGGGCTGCATCAGCGCATCAGGGACCCCATGCGACGGAGGGTGGATGCATGTATCCTCGCTAACGGAGGACATTTTGAACATTTCCTTTAACAAAGTGTTTGAAGTCACGCTGGTACGTTCTGTTGCTGTGTGTTTCCATTCCATGATTAATATTATTTGAAGAGAAGTAATAAAATGAGCTCTAACATGGAAAGTAAGCGTTTCCGGACACATGTCCACATAACATATTTTCTTTCTTTGTGTGTGAGGAATGTTTCCTGAAAGTTTGGCCGTACCTTTTTGTAACACCCTGTATAATCTGTTTGAAACCTTCCAGCGTCTCCAGGTCTCTTCCACGTGTTCAACCTCGTTTCATGATTCTTAAACCAAGTGTTAGCTATGATTGAGGTATGCTCTGTGCAAAAGTCTACCAGGCGGCTTCCTTTTATCATTCCTTACTCCCATTCCTTATTCACCTATTACTTTTCCTTCTCTTCCTTTCCCTACTATCGATTTCTAGTCCCCCATGAGCATTCCGTCTCCCCTCATTATCTGAAAGATTTCTTTTATCTCATCACACATTTCTTCAATCACTTCGTCACCTCCCGAGCTAGTTGGCTTATAAACTTGTACTACTGTGGTAGGCGTGGGCTTCGTGTATCTCTTGGCTACAATAGTGGGTTCACTATGCTGTTCATAGTAGCTTATCCGCCTCCTATTTTTAATTCATTATTAAACCTACTCCTGCATTACTCCTATTTGATTTTGTATTTATAACCCTGTATCAACCTGACCAGAAGTCTTGTTCCTCCTGCCACCTTACCATAGTCAATTATTAATTTTGAAATTAGATCTGTGAGTAGTTTTAGTTAGTAATTAATTTTTTAATAGGTTTCATTCGAATATTAATCTGACGTGTCGAATATCATTGTAAAATGATCTGTGAATGAATGAACAACTGTACAACTGACTGTCTGTCTGTTTGTCTGCAAACGAGAAGTTGTTGGTAGGCATTGTCGTAGTTCGTACTAGGTATTATTTCTGGTCGTTGCAACTGACAAGAACTTGAGTATATTTTTTGGTGAAATATTTCTGTTCTAATACCGCTACTTTATTCTGAAACGCTGCAGGTTAGCGAATGCTATCCGATTAGATTATTAAGGTCGCGCCAGTTTGTTTTTCCGCCCGAACTGCAATACTTTGTCTATAATTAAAACTATCGCGATGGGCGCCCTTACGAGAATTTGTAGGGGTTTGGAGGGTGTCTCGGCCTGGGACAGTGGAATATCTTTTTTAATATTTTGAAAGATGAAATTTTCATCTCCGATCATGTTAAAAACCTGTATAATGCTGACTTGTAAATCGTTTCCTTGAAAAAAACTGAATACAATATATTTTTCATTTCCCTGAGAGCTAGGGGGCGGCCGCGGTCCCCCCTTGCCCGTAAGTATGGGCGCCCTTTTCGCACACTAAGCTCCCGCCGTAGAATCGTATTACCAGCTTGTTGTGCTGTTCTGTAGAAGGGCGAGGCGACTCACGGTCGCTTGCAATCAGAGCGGTAGTTTTCGTTACGGAAATGGACAGAGAGTTCGTGCGTGATGCGGCTGTAAACAGTTATATCCCGCGTCATTACGATGTTTCTTCGAAGCACTGTGTGACCATCGGTGTTCTTCTTCATATTCGATAGAGGAATGGCCAGGAGAGGAGAGTCACAGTCCGGTCGTCGTAAATGACTTTTTCCATTGTCTTCCTAACTCACTGAATAGTGAGACGTTTCGTAGACAATGCCAATCCTTATCGCATCCGAGTTTATGCGAAATTTGAATGAAGTAATTAAAATACAGCAGAATGAAACTGCTCGTGCCAAAGCTCTTACTAATGTGATTCCTATGGTAAAAGCGTATTGGGCTACTGCGGTGCGGAACGCCGAAAATGATGTAGCACGTCCTCATGTTGCCTTTATCTAGTGTGCATAGTGTTTTATTGCGGTGTGTTTTAGACAGGACAACGTTTCGCATCCTGACTCTTATTAAATGTATTTATTCATAACGATCATTATTTTGATCTGTTGTACCATGTTCAAATGATACAACCTAATTTTTTTAAATGCCTGGCGCAGCACTGCTTCGATTATTTTCTTGTGATCACTGTCCAGCAGTATTTTAGAAAGGACAACATACGGCGACGGCAGCACAATATGGAATGCATTTCTCTGCAAAGAAAAGTGAAATAATTGTCACAACAAGGAAGAAGAATAGGCCAAATGTGGATATAACTTGTGGTAGAGAACTTCAAGTACCTGGGAAGCATGATTGAAAGTAAGGGGGGAAACGCAGTGGAAATAAATGAAAGGTGCAGAAAAGCAGGGCAGTTCTTCAAATGCATTAGGGGGCTTATTTGGAGCAAGGAGGTGCCACAGAAATCCAAGGGAATTATATACCGAACCTACTTTGTCCCCATATTGGCATACGGAAGTGAGACATGGGTAATGCACAAAAGCGACAAAAGTAGAATACAAGCTAGTGAAATGAAGTTCCAGAGGAGCAGGTTTAGTGTAACAAGACGAGACAGATTGCGAAATGTGTATGTGAGGGAAAGACTAAAGGAGGAACCAGTACAGGACAGGATAGAAAAATCAAGACTGCAGTGGTATGGACACATGAAGAGAATGGATGAGGGAAGAATTCCAAAGAGGATGTTTGATCTGCAACTGGAGGGGAAGAGGCCCAGGGGAAGACCAAGAGATAGATGGGTGAAAGGAGTGAAGGAATGTGTGACGAGAAGAGGAGAGAACTGGACGAAGGTGGAAGAGGGGGAATGGTGGAAAGACAGAACACGATGGAGAGGCTTGTGTTCCCGACAGACCCAGCCAGTGGCTGGAAACTGTCCAAGATGATGATGAACATACGGCATAACTAGCCAAATCGCGATCGTGGTGAATAAATACAGTTAACAGTATTCCCAGGCGGTGAATGTTGTCCTTCGCAATACACTGCAGGGGTGTGAACTAAACTAAAAAGAAAATAATCCACTGTGTTTTAATCACTTCAGTGAAACTCAACGTTTCCACTTCTATGCCGACATAAGGAAGAACGCACGATTACACACCATCTTCTGTTTTGTGAAATATGACTCTGTAAGTACTGCATGTGTTAACACATTTCCTGTTCGGTAAAAAGTATCCAGACACCTATCAATGGACATTAATATGGGGCGTTAAGTCCCTTCAACTTTACGTCGGCTCGAACTCTGCTGGGGACACTTTCAGTGAGGTGTTTGAATGTCCCTGGAGGAATGTCAGCCAGTTCTTCCTCGAGATCCGTAGCTAGAGGAGGTAATGATGTTGGACGCTGCGGTCTGGAGCGAATTCGACGTTTTAACTAATCTCAAAGGTGTTCCATGGCCACTAGGTTTTGGTAGAGACTCTGGGCAGGACAGACCATTCCAGGAATGTTATTACCCACAAACAATTGCCTCACAGATATAAGCAGTCATCGTCTCCGTGTTATTGCCCAACCGTACACAGTACACATCACTGTAACATCTGTTCATCTCCTTTCACATTGAGTGTTGTCCTAAGCAAAATAGGATGACTGCACCCTAACCACGAAATATATCCTCATACTGTGTCACCGCTTACTCCGTAGTTGGCACTACATGTGATGGTAGGCAACGTTCTCCCGGCATTCTTCCATCGGATTGCTACAGGGTATAGCGTGATTTATCACTCGAAATCAGTTTCCAGTCATCCGCTGTCCAGTGACACCACCTCACCCAGCGTCGCTTGGCATTGACTACAGAAGTGCTAGGCTTACACAGAGTAGCTCGACCATTGCACCCCATTATTTTTAACCCCCCAAGCGTAGTAACTCTGCTAGCTGTACCGCTGGCAGAACTTTGGAAGTCACGAATGATTCCTTCTGCTGGCGTCAAAGCGATTTTTATTACTAACCCCCGGAATTTGTGATGGTTCCTGTACGCCAGTACATAAGGCTAGGTTTAGCTGTGGTTGTTCCTTCGCGTTTCCATTTCACAATCACGTCACCAGCACCCGACTTGCTCAGCTTTACGAGGGTTGAAATGTCCGTGATGGATTTGCTACTCAGGCGACATCTGTTGACTATTTCACTGAGGTCACTGAGCTCTCCTGACGGAACCATTCTGCTGTTAAAGCCTCTCTGCTAACAACACAGTACTCTCCGCGTTCTTATATAGTGCCACTCGCCTCACGTGACATCTGGTGGTCAATTCCAGATTTCATAAGGTGTCCGGATACTTTTGATGAGACAGCATATAGTTTCAAGCAAATGTTCAGATTGTTGGCAAACAATGCCTCAGCTATGACTCTTGTGAAACTGCTGGTCGTAACTGCCTTTAGATCCGTTAGCCTACAAACATCAGTTGTACACAGATCTAGAGTTTTACAGACAAATTACCTTGATGGATTACCGTGTTTTAAAAAACTTTAGTTCAGTTTTAATCTTGCGAGCAGAGGTACATCCCTTGTGAGATGGCTATTTCGCTAAATCGCTTTACGCCGACTTCCTTCCCCATCCTTCGCTAATCCGATGAGACCGATGACCTCGCAGTTTGGTCTCCTCCCCCAAATCAACCCAACCTTGTGAGACGAACGGCTTAACTGGCGACGGTGTGCACTTTTACAGCATCCGTAAGTACTTGTTGCGTGTTGATTAACGGGCATTCTCAACAGTTCTCAGCTTTCTTAACTCCGCTGACACAACCCGTGCTCGTAACTCATGGGCAGTTTAACGTTTAACTCTTACAGGCCGCTTCCGAGAACTGTCCTAAAATGCATTGTGCTATTAAACTTACAGGATAAGAAGACTAGTTACCGAGAAGCAAGAAGTTTCAAGATGTCGACCGTTAACATTACAAAAGTGTTGAATTGGCGTTCCTCATTCGAACAGAATTGTCATTTATTATGAAAGCTGTTATGTGTGCAGCCCCAGCATGTTTTATGTTAGCGTGCAGAAAGAACTGTCTTAATTTATATGACGCGCGTTGTTTCAGTAAAACAAGCAGGTGAATTGACGCACAATCTCCGAAGCTGCGTCAAATCGAATTGCTTGCATTAACCTGGTAGCCAAACATCTCGGGATTTTTTTATTTTTTATGGGATAGTTATATTTCTCCAAATAAAACTACCTCGAAAATTCTGTTATAAAATGAATTAGAAAAAATCTTGTATGGAGATTAATGAGTATATCATGATTCCCATTCCGGAGGATGTTACAACTTACCTTTCGTGATGCAAAGACATATAACATTTGAACGCGAAGTCTAAAAGGTCTGTTCTCCTCGGTTAGACAGATGCTGGTAAGTAGAGCATTTATTTATTTAAGGATTGTTAATGGAAAGCGCATATAGCCACAAACACCTTTAAGAAGCTTTTGGGATTTCATGCTCATCTTGAGACAGCTACACTTTTTTTTTTTATTACAGTGCTAGCCATTTCCCCATAGTTTTGCCCATGTATGCGTTAGGCAATTACACTGATCACACCTCCTCCCCACGCCTCCCCTCCATGTCTGTCTCATCTCCCACCTCTATCTGTCTCCTCCTCCCCACTCTCTCTGTCTGCCTCTTCATCCCCTCCTCTCTCTCTCTCTGTCTATTTCCACCACCCCATCTCCCTCCGACCATATCCCCCTCTGCCTCTCTCTTTGCATCTCTGCCTCCTCCTCTTTCTTTTTCACCTGCCTACTGCCCCTCTAAACCCTTCACCTGCTTCATGCATCTTTCCATCCTCTCTCTATCCATTTCCTAGTCTTCCTTATTCTGTCCCTTCCCTTCTCGATCCATCGAAACTTGTCCCCTGCCATTCTCATCAGCACGTGTAACCTTTGCAGTATAGTTCAGCAATGCAGGTCGATACTACTCCTACACAATACACCAGTCATACAGGACAATCTGTGTGTTGGGACATGGAAAACCATTTCTTTCCCCTGACATGTAGGCTGCCTTGCTAAGCAGCTTGATTTGGCAGGTCGTGCTTGGCTCCCTATGCACCAGGGGCTTGGAATGGCACATTTTTGGCGGTATCTCCACTCTTATTGAGCTAAGAGGACATAAACCTTACAGCACTGATATGTGGAAGGCCTGCTGTTTCTGTGCCAAATTTGGTTGAAATGGCCAAGGTGTCTGGGAGCAGATTCCAGACATACACAATACATTCTGCTGACATGTTGTCTGCTCCTGTAATTTGTTCTAGTGAAGAGAAGCAGACATCATTCTGCTGACGTGTCTAATACTGTAATAAAACGAGTGCAGCCATCTGAAGATGGGCGTATTTGGTCCGAAAGTGGCAATGGCAGTAAAACAGTATTTCTTAAAGCTGTTTGTATCTGGAAGCGTTCTCTGTCAACAATCCCATCTGAAAAACAACCATGGAATTCAACAAGACTCACAAGGGAACCTCCCCATCGCAGCCCCCTTAGATTTAGTTATAAGTTGGGACAGTGGATAGGCCTTGAAAAACTGAGCACAGATCAATCGAGAAAACAGGAAGTTGTGTGGAACTATGAAAAAAATAAGCAAAATATACAAACTGAGTAGTCCATGTGAAAGATAGGCAACATCAAGTATATCATGAGCCCAGAAGCGCCGTGGTCCCGTGGTTAGCGTGAGCAGCTGCGAAATGAGAGGTCCTCGGTTCAATTCGTCCCTCGAGTGTAAAATTTACTTTCTTTATTTTCGCAAAGTAATGATCTGTTCACTGTAATAAGTTTAGTGTCTGTGTTTTGCGACCGCACCGCAAAACCCTGCGATTAGTAGACGAAAGGACATGCCTCTCCAATGGGAACCAAAAACATTTGGTCGCAAGGTCATAGGTCAACCGATTCCTCCACAGGAAAACACGTCTGATATATTCTATACGACACTGGTGACGGCATGTGCGTCACATGACAGGAATATGATGTCGACCCACCTAACTTTTACACTAGGCGAATGGGTAAAAAGATTCTTATACCTTGCCCGAGGTAGGTTTTCTTGTGGATTTGACAATCACTCCCAAAAAAGTGATGTAAACATAAGAGTTTGTCACATAAACTGAAAATAAAAAATTAAACTTTTCACTCGAGGGAAGACTTGAACCAAGGACCTCTTGTTCCGCAGCCGCTCACGCTAACCACGGGACCACGGCTCTCCTGAGCACTCATTGTCCTTAATGTTGCCTATGTTACGCATGGACTACTCAGTTTGTATATTTTGCTTATTTTTTCATAGTTCCACACAACTTCTTCCTGTTATCTCTATTGATCTGTTTCCAGTTTTTCAAGGCCTATCCACTGTGCCAACTTATAACTAAATCTGAGGGGGGTGCGATGGGGAGGTTCCCTTGTCAGAATGGCTATACTAATACTTATTTACTGTCGTTACAACTGATGTCTGGAATTACTACTAGTGCCCGCATCTCGTGGGCGTGCGGTAGCGTTCTCGCTTCCCACGCCCGGGTTCCCGGGTTCGATTCCCGGCGGGGTCAGGGATTTTCTCTGCCTCGTGATGGCTGGTTGTTGTGTGATGTCCTTAGGTTAGTTAGGTTTAAATAGTTCTAAGTTCTAGGGGACTGATGACCATAGATGTTAAGTCCCATAGTGCTCAGAGCCAATTACTAGTGGTGTGGGACACTGTTCAAACTCTTGGAACTTGTGCTTGTTCATTGCGTTGGTAGTCACAGAATGAAGCAGAAAATTTCATTGAAGTGTCCTGGAGAGTTTTTTCACGATAGTGGAATCGCTTTCATGCAGCGGGACGTATTTGGAGTCGATAAAGGCAAGGTTGTTCGTCAGCAGCTGCAGCCATACACCACCATTACGTGGTGTTGTGAAGTGTCTCCTATACCCACATGCTGTGTGGTGTATGTCCCAAAAACAAAACGGCACCACCTTAGATGCCTGAGGACCTTATATGGGAGAACTTAATGCATAATGATACACCCAGTAGAGCCGTATTTTGTGCTCTGACAATTCACGATTTTGTTTCTAGCTTTACAAGGAACCCTCGTTTGCATCTTTAGGGATCTTGGAGCGCGAATGAAACCTACGTACCCTCCGACAATCGTAGGTGTTGGCGTAGGGTGTACATTATAAGATGTACGTATCTCCATGTCGTACGAAATGGTTTTTTGATATCTCAATAGCATAGGTAAGAGATACATTACACATTTCTTTGTGTCACGAAAGATACCTTCCTTTTCTCTGCTGGCGTAGAACATGCTACAAGTTGAGGGTATCTCCACATCGGTGACCAATATACTCTCTGAATCCAAACTCTGTCGATTATGTCCGCGGGCCTTGGAAGAAGAAAGGGCAGTACCAGCTATGACTCTTTCGGAGTTTCATTGCATTTCTTGTTGTGCCGCACATTTGTGATGACGTGTAGGTTCTGTCAGTGACCACACACTAATTTACGCGGCAATAACTATGTTTGCTTCTCATGTTTCTGAAGCGTACCAGTTACAAAAATAAAAAGCTATCCTCTCCTGCCTGCGGAGAAGCAGATAAGATAACAAAGTATGTAGCAATTTATTCTGGTTAAAAGTATCGTATCTGGAAAGAAATGCTCCTCCGTCAATATCACATCGCTGTGATTACTTGATTAAATTCGTGCATTGGAGTGCAGCACCTGCTGTTAAGTTCAGTTCTGCCCACTAAAGTTGCAACATCTCGAAGGCAGCATGCAAAAAACGTCAAATTGGCATGAAATGTGCTACATGTTTGGATGTGCTAATGAGCAGCATTGCAGCGCAACCCACAAAGTAGGTACGAGTAGCACAATGTGCTTTCTGCACGTTAAGAAAAATTACGTAAAACGCTTCTCATTCAGAAATCGCATTAAAATGTTGTTTGTTTGTGGGAATTTAGTACTATGCAGTGTGTAAAAACAAGAAGTTTCTACCAGTTCGCATCGGAATTCGTCAGTGGAAGACCCTGACTGACTGCTTTTTAAGGCCGATTCACGTTAGACGTCAGCGGAACGAAACTGTACGACAGGCGCCGTCAGCGTCAGTTGAAGATGTGTTCGCTGTAGACCAGCGGTAGTCAGACTGGTCCGTACCGCCCATTAGTGGCCATTCCAACTTTCATTGTGGGCGGTAGATAGTAGGGGATTTAAAAAAGGTTTTCATTAGATTCTCATAAAAATTTGACACAAAGGATGTGGTAATTATTATTATATGCTTTAACTTGCTGTAATTCTCCTTTATAAATTTTGTAAAGTAAAGATAGTTCCCTTCTTTCTAAATCATCATTACTGTGGAACCGGTGGACGGTTAAAAAGTTTGCTACTGACAGAGATACAAAAGTGGTCGGTAAGGGGAAAAAAGTAGGCTACCTCTGCACTAAGCGGAATATCAACACAACATCGCTTCGCTTAACCTAGCACCGATCGATGAAAGTCAGGTTATGAGATATAAACCGTGATGCAAAAAGTCGGAATATAGTATGAGAATTGAAGAACAAGCAATGATACAAGTTTATTAATGGGCGAATCAAACTTCATAACGGGTGTCCGTGATAAAGTTCGTATAGGAAACAGAGCAGAATTAAAATAACGGGAAAAATATAGCTCAAACAGTTCAAACAAAACATCGACCTTTTTGTGCTAGCGAAAATATGACATAAAATATATGAAACAATATTGATATGGCAATACATAGAGTTTGTTTACCTTGTCGTAATTTTTTTCTTTCAAAGTACTAAATAAGGTCAAGAACAACAGTACTTTTCATATTCAAAAGAGTTGAGTTTTTACTGTTAGGAAAGGTTATCTAATGAAAATTATTTCATTGATTTACTGTTCCGTCGGTTTTGTTGTGTGTGTTTCATTCATAACGTAAAATTACTTCAATTTATGTTTTTCTTTTAGACGCTTAGGCTTTTTCTCTGTCCAGATATTTGAAAACGTAAATCATTTTTCGCTTTCAGACATCTGGCTTTTCTCGTTGAAGAGTAGTCAGTGGGAAAAAAATCCAAGTCATCACAGAAGTTTTGCGTTGTGTCAGGAAAACAAAGCAAACTAATAAAATAAAGACTAACCAAGCGAATCCGCCATAGATTGCTCTCAGCTACAGTCGAAACGTGGCAGAATGAAAGAAGGGTGAAAATAATGGACGCCTGTTTTGGCTTAGGTGCTAAACCAAGAACTTCCGGAGGAAATGACGGTCAAAGTTTCGACGCCGATTCATCAATACGCTCACGGAGCATGTATCTCAGTGAGTTGGTGGCGCTTTTGTTTGCAGCACTGCTTTGAATTTTTGCGCTCCGTGTTCAAACACTGTCTTTTGTTGTCGCAGAAGTATACGACATCAATATTGTCTGTGACATCGTGAAATACAATGACCAAAGAAATGAGTATTTCATATCGAATTGAAAGTAAATTTTAGCGTAACAAATCTTGTATGATTTTGCACAGTTGATGGTAATTGAAAATTAAAAACATGTGATTTCTACTGTTTCAGTTTCTGCTTTTTTTACATTCATGCTACAAGAGAACCAGTGCGCTCAGCATGCATGACGATATATGTCAGAAAAACATTTAAAGTATAAACATTTGTAACACCGCGAGCAACGTGCAATGGCATTTGTACCACAGTCACTTTTTTTTTCATATACGAGCAATTAGGAAAACATACTCGTTAACGTAGCTAATAATCTCTCCAACTGGCGTTAATTTCGCGGCAAACTACGCATATCGAAACATGAAAGATAGAGCGTGCAATTGATAATTGATCTAGCTGTGTATTTTAATTCATCAATTCTACTTCGGATTTCCGTTTGCTCTGTAATCGAGAATGCCATTCTGCACTTTTCAGCAAAAGTATATGTCGCAGGGTTAACAGAAAGACGTACACTTTGGAAGAGTTACTTTTAATGGAAACGTCGGTGTTTTGATTTCATCGACAAACAGCCGATCGTATAACGAGTGATCGCTTTGCCCACCCCTCGAGTACCTAATGTAGATAAACAGCGCCAATTTTACGAAGGTCGCAAAAATTTGTTCAAAAACTAATGATAGGTTCCTTTTATCATATCTCCAGATTTTGTGGCTGTTGTCGGTCCATCAGTTGGTTTATCAGTGACCAAATTTGCCACTGACTTATTAGAGACAAAGAAAAACAGTTTTCTAGAAAGTGTTAATCGGTGTCAGTTGTGATGATAAAAACTACTTTTAGTAATGTTTGAAACGCTTACTTCTTTTGTTAAGAATTTCATTGTCTTTGACGATGTCACAACAAGTATTGATGTCACATACTTCCACGACAGCAAAAGAGAGAAAAAAACCAACGTAAGATTTGATTCGCACACGGGATACAAATTTTCGAAACTGTGCTCAGCCACTGCACTACCAACTCACTTGGTTACATGTTGCATGAGCGGACTGATGAAGTGGTGTCGAAACTTGGACCGTCATTTTCTCGGAAACTATTTAGTGTTGGCACCTAAGTCAAAATGGATGTGTCTTCATCTACCAAGTTTTGACTATATCGGAGAGCGACGGATGGCGGATTCCCCTTGCAAGAAGATACAAAAGCGCGAGATCCATTATTATAAGCGAGTGAGCGCGGTTAGAATCCGTTCTGTCGAGTGTGAAACGACCTTTGCTTGGGTTCGTCTGGATCCCACAACAGTCATACGATTTTGGTATCTTTGGGTACAGGAGGGCCACACTGAACGGTATGAAAGATCTCAATGGTCGCACGCGACTAGCGGGCCAGAGGATAGGACATATTCTTCGTTTCACTGTGCAGTATCGATAAGCAATATCATCTACTTTAGGCCACACTTAAATTTTATTGTTGTTCCCCATTGCAGTACGATATAATCCTAGAGACTCTACTTTTACAAAATTCCGAGTATTAAACTTTCTCATAAAACATTAGTAAACAGATGAGCAATAATTTATATAAATATTATCTCCATGTTACTTTTCCCATATCTTGTTTATGTTTTTGATATTATCTTAGAACATTATCAGATTGAGTTCTACTTGGGTTCACAGTACATTTCATTACCAAGGTGGTACGTGACGACTGGCACGCCGCCTGACATTCGCGTCTGCAAGTCTGTTAGCAGTGTCTTCTTCTTCTTCTTTCGAATGGGCTAGCTAAGGACCACGGTATTCAACTTTTCAGCCTGGAGAGGGACTTGATGTATGGCCAGTAATCCCGCATTCTCTGGCTACGTTTCTCCTTTATCTCCTTTGTCCAAAGAGCGCCGCTCTTTTTACTGGGTGATCTGTCCTGAAACCTCTTTTCTTTTAGTATTCTTCTGAGAAGTGCTCGTGCTCGGTTTCTAATGACAGGTCCTGGATGTCTTTCTTGACTTCTATCAGCCATCGTGTCACGGTCTTTCTGCTCTTCCAGTAGTTGAGAAGTCGGTTGGTCAGTCTTGTTTGGTCCATCCTTGTGGCATGTCCGTAGAAAGCGAGACGTCTCTTCCTGGCTACATCTGTGATTTTCTCGGTATGATTGTATAGCTCCTGGTCTGATTGTCTTAGTATCACTGATATTGGTGAGGTATTTTGTCTTTTCTAGTGGCAATTGAAGTAGTACCTTGGCAGCCTGGAGTTTGAGTAAATTGAGCTGCTTTACTGCTACTCCACTGAGCTTGCTATAAGCGCCAGGTCATCTGCGAAAGCTAAACAGTGTACTACTAGTCCCTTCCGTTTGTGTCCCAGGTAAATACCGCTCGGTATATTTTGTGCTTCCATTTGTTTTCACCACACTCTGATCACCTTGTCCAGTGCACAGCTGAAGAGAAGAGGTGAAAGTCCATCTCCCTGTCTAACTCCTGTCTTTATCTCAAAGCTTTCTGAAAGTGTTCCCCTGACCTTTACTCGTGATCTAGTGTTACTCAGGGTCTTTTGGATAAGGCCGTGGGTTTTCTGGTCCAGGCCCATTTCCTGCAAAATTCTCATAAGAGTATGTCTTTCGATTGAATCGTATGCTTTCTTGAAGTCAACGAATGTAACTACGTACTGTTTATTCGCTGGTTTAACTTCACCTAATACTGACTTCAAGTTAAGGATCTGTTCAGCACAAGAACGTCCTTTTCTAATACCACCCTGATAATCTCCAAGTTTTGTGTCCAATTGAGCTTCGGCTGTGTTCAATAATGCCTTAGATAATACCTTATAGGTGACTGGTAACAATGAGATCCCTCTATAATTGTTGTTAGCAGTGTCTATTATACCTCATTCCCAAATTCTCGTGCTAAGTCTCAAGCAAACGTTTTCAGTCATACTCTAGTCACTGAAGAGTGTCCCATAGTTGAAGTCATTATGTTGTGTTGTCAGTTCTGCCAATCAAATTCTTTGCAGAAACGATCATCATGTTAAACGACGTCTATCTTCCAACACCACACTTGTTTATGAAACATTCTCCCGTGAAAGCGTCGTTTGTGACATCTATGTCACTTGTATATTTTGTCCAATACCAGCACTCTTTCGATGGGACCCATTCTGCTGAGCCAAGACTAGTCGTCCACTGGACGGAGAGCTCTGAGATATTTTGCCCTGGCTCCACAAGCGACGGCTGCTGTCAGGGACCCTCCCTGAGGAACACTGTAGCGCTTAAAGTGCAATGGCTGTCATTATCCGAAGACGTGCACCTTCTTCTGAGCAGAGGTATTAGAAATAGTTTATGTTTTTAGTCTTATGTGTGAATCGAGAAGTACATATTTACCAAATTTCAAATCTTTTATAATTTTCCTGGAAACATTCTACAGATTTGATTTCGCTTCTTTACGCTTGATCTTGCGGAGAAACCACAGGCGGCGGTTTGCATTGTTGCAGTGATCTGCCCTCTTTTGCTCCTCATGTACTATTGTAACTTATTCTGTCGCGATTGTGGAAACTGTTAGCATAAGGTTCCGCTTCTATCGCAGTTATCTGAAGTAAGGAAGGAAGGAAGATTAGAGTTGAACTTCCCGTCGACAATGAGGTCGTTAAGACGGAGTACAAGCTCGGATTACGGAAGGAAGGGAAGGAAGTCGGCCGTGCTCTTTCAGAGAACCATCCCGGCGTTGGCCTTCAGCGATTTCGGGATATTACAGAAAACCCAAGTCTGGATGGCTAGACGCGGATTGGAACCTTCGTCCTCCTGAATGCGACTCCAGTGTTGCTGAGCACTGCGCCATCTCGCTCGATCGCAGTTATCTGAAGTTTCCATCTATTCTTCAATTGTGAACGTCTGTCATACCCAGGTAATACTGCTAAGTACTGTAGCTGCGACTGCGGTGTAACGTAGCTCGCGCACGCAGAGGCGCAAAATACCGATGGGCTCTACTTAAAGCCGCGCGGGGTAGCCGTGTGGTCTGATGCGCCTTGTCACGGCCCGCGCGGCTCCCCCCGTCAGAGGTTCGAGTCCTCCCTCGGGCATGGGTGGGTGTGTGTTGTCCTTAGCTTAAGTTAGTTTAAGTTAGATTAAGTAGCGTGTAAGCTTAGGGACCGATGACCTCAGCAGATTGGTCTCGTAAGACCTTACCACAAATTTCCAATTTGCTCAGCATAAAGCAACACTCCTTCAGTTGTCGGTTCCCACTGTAGTTATTTATTCAGGCTGGGGAGGGATACTGGAAACCGCTCTGCCTTCGTTCTTGAAGTTGATTTTGGGATTAGCGGTTCGGTAATTGCTTCACAGATTGTAATCGTGTGATAATATCTTAAAAGCAATCGATACTGTCCCACTTCGTGGAATAATAAGTGATTCGCGATCGTGCGTTTGACTCGACTAATGGAGCTCAGTTCGTTATACTGGACGGCGAATATTTTTCGGTGCAAACGGAAGGAACATCCGCTGTGCTCTTAGAGCGCATAGTAAGATCTGATTAATGCTCCCTGTATTCATAAACGGTTTATTGGGAAAGGTCAGCAGCGCTATCGACTTATTCGCTGACGCTACTGTTGTCCAATCAAAAGTAACGTCACTGGTCGATAGTAATTGACTGCAGAAATACTTGGGTAAAATTTATATTTTTTTTACCAACGACAGTTTTCTTTAAGTGTCGATAAATGGGAGTTAATGCTAATATATACTATGTTATCCTATTACAACGTTAGCAGTGAACTTTTGGAGTCTTGTATGTCTTTTTAATACTAACAACGAAATACCACAAACTTGGCCTCATATTTTAATGAGAAAAAGTCCACACTAGTAAGATATCAAACTGAACAATCGACACCATACCAAAATTTGGGCCATTATGCTCATAGTATGGAATTATGACGTTCTGGAAGTACAGCTTTTAAACCTTACCGCCCTCCGTGTATCACTCGCTCCACTCCATTGCAGTCGCTTAGTGCCCGAGCGCGAAATGCTGTACAGTGTGACAAGGAGTTTGTGAAATACTGTTTTGACATTCCTAACATGCCTTGTTCGTTGTGTAAAAGTGCACTGTTTCTAACTTGTAGCTAGTACCAGAGATCTCTTCGCTTTCAACGTTTTTATGTTGTGATTCACAGATGCAGTGTAAAGGAATGAAACGAGTGACTTTGTCATTAAAGAAAGAGTGTAGCAGTGTTAAATTATTAACATCGGTATTGTGCGCTATTCTTTTTTTTATTTTAAAGCTGTCACTGTAAAACTGAAATACATTTCCTGGAAATACTTTGTTCTTCACCTTGATTGCCATGATTAGATTGTGAGTCTAAAATCATCAACGTCGTTTCACAACCATTTTTCAGTTGTTTATGTTTGTTCATTTTGATTTTGAAGCGTATATACAGGGTGTTACAAAAAGGTACGGCCAAACTTTCAGGAAAAATTCCTCACACACAAATAAAGAAAAGATGTTATGTGGACATGTGTCCGGAAACGCTTAATTTCCATGTTAGAGCTCATTTTAGTTTGTTCTTCCACCTACGCTCAATGGAGCACGTTATCATGATTTCATACGGGATACTCTACCTGTGCTGCTAGAACATGTGCCTTTACAAGTACGACACAACATGTGGTTCATGCACAATGGAGTTCCTGCACATTTCAGTCGAAGTGTTCGTACGCTTCTCAACAACAGATTCGGTGACCGATGGATTGGTAGAGGCGGACCAATTCCATGGCCTCCACGCTCTCCTGACCTCAACCCTCTTGACTTTCATTTATGGAGGCATTTGAAAGCTCTTGTCTACGCAACCCCGGTACCAAATGTAGAGACTCTTCGTGCTCGTATTGTGGACGGCTGTGATACAATACGTCATTCTCCAGGGCTGCATCAGCGCATCAGGGATTCCATGCGACGGAGGCTGGATGCATGTATCCTCACTAACGAAGGACATTTTGAACATTTCCTTTAACAAAGTGTTTGAAGTCACGCTGGTACGTTCTGTTGCTGTGCGTTTCCATTCCATGATTAATGTGATTTGAAGAGAAGTAATAAAATGAGCTCTAACATGGAAAGTAAGCGTTTCCGGACACATGTCCACATAACATATTTTCTTTCTTTGTGTGTGAGGAATTTTTACTGAAAGTTTGGCCGTACCTTTTTGTAACACCCTGTATATACGCTTCAAAATCAAAATGAACAAACATAAACAACTGAAAAATGGTTGTGAAACGACGTTGATGATTTTAGACTCACAATCTAATCATGGCAATCAAGGTGAAGAACAAAGTATTTCCAGGAAATGTATTTCAGTTTTACAGTGACAGCTTTAAAATAAAAAAAAGAATAGCGCACAATACCGATGTTAATAATTTAACACTGCTACACTCTTTCTTTAATGACAAAGTCACTCGTTTCATTCCTTTACACTGCATCTGTGAATCACAACATAAAAACGTTGAAAGCGAAGAGATCTCTGGTACTAGCTACAAGTTAGAAACAGTGCACTTTTACACAACGAACAAGGCATGTTAGGAATGTCAAAACAGTATTTCACAAACTCCTTGTCACACTGTACAGCATTTCGCGCTCGGGCACTAAGCGACTGCAATGGAGTGGAGCGAGTGATACACGGAGCGCGGTAAGGTTTAAAAGCTGTACTTCGAGAACGTCATAATTCTTTGTGTGTGAGGAATGTTTCCTGAAAGTTTCACCGTACCTTTTTGAAACACCCTGTACATAGCTGTCGGATGTCAGTACGAGAATACCGTTAAAATACACTGCAAGGAAGAAAAAACTATAAGCAGTTATTTGGCTTTGATTGACAGAATTGTAGGATGTGCTCCTGGTGGATATCGGTGCCGAATTTTATCCAATTAGCACGCTAGGTCGTCAGAATCTCGAGCTGGTTGGAGGCCCCTGCCCATAATGCTCCAAACGTTCTTAATTGGGAAGAGACCCGGCGTCGTTGCTGGCCGAGATAGAGTTTGGGAAGCACAAAGGCAAGCGGTAGAAATTCTGCTTTGTGAAATGTAAGCCCAGGAATGGCTTTCCATTAAGGGCAACAAAACGGGGCGTATAATATCATAATATCACTGAGTTGTAAGGGTGCTGCGAATGACAACCAAAAGGGTCCTGCTATGAGATGAAACGGCCGCCCAGAGCTTCACTCCTGACTGTCGGGCCCTGTGGCAGACGACAGTCATGTTGTTAACACACCGCTGTCCGCCGGCCGGCACAGCAGTGGGATACCAACCCGACTGCTGTCCGCCATACGGCCTGACAACTATGAGTCATGGTCTGCATTGCATGTAACACGTGTCCAATTTTCATTGTCACTGAGATATAGTTGGTTACAGAGATAGGTTTTCGTTTGATTACTCCAGTTACTATAGGGTTACTCATCGACTGTCATTATTGATTGTGAAGTTCAAGCTGTGCGGTTGTGCTTTAAAATAAGGAAATAGGAACCCAACGATCAAGTCGCTAAGATCACGCGACAGTCGACCGACATCCGTGTCATCCTCAGCTATTCATCATCGGATGCGGTATGGAGGGGCATGGGGTCAGCACACCGCACTCCTGGCCGTTGTCGACTTTCCGACCTGGGAGCCGCTAACTCTCGATCAGACAGCTTCTGAACTGGCATCACGAGGCTGAGTGCACCACGATCCAGTCCTTCCTAGCAAGAAAAAATCCCTGACAGTACCGGGAATCGATGCCGGATCCCCTGCAGCAGGTCTATTGCGTTGGCAGTTGTACTTCAGTTTACATAATTGAATTTTTCAATCGTAATGGTGATTTGTTGCCGTATTGTACTGTACGAGAGTTTTGTATTGAAATCGCTGCTGCTGTATGCAGAGAATCGCTGAGTACCAGGTTCAAGAGTGCTTACCTGTGTTTCCACTAAACTGTGTGTGATTAGTATAGTGCCCAGCCATATTTCATCTGAACGTGCAAATGAACGGAGTGTGGCTGAAGTAGGATACATTATTGAGTTGCTATAACGTAATCCTTTGACAAGGACACGCAGAATTCTACACGTACATCGAGAATATGTCGGACATTATATATGAACGGCCTCTGTCCTTACCATATGCGGCGGATTCCACACCTTCGATGAGAAGACGAAAGTAGACTATTGGAATTTATCTTTGGCTAATTGCAAATCGGGAAGTAATCCTATTAATACTCTTTACTTAAATCTCTATTTAAGTCACATAGCTGGTCCTACAAAAACTCACATATCTTTGTCGACGCACATTTTCAAACCAGCTTTTGGGGAAATGTGGGGCCTCTACACGTTCTAGTCGTCGATGCTCTGCAGAAACTGTAACGCCAATTCGATTTTTGCCTGTGAGAATAACTGAAAGGCTAAGTCTTCAAAGAAAAAGTAAACGCAAGATACAAATCGATCGTTCGGTTTACGAATGTTATAAAAGAACACCAAGACAACAATAGAAGTGCGACGCATGGTGCTGACAAGAGAATTCGAAAGCGCATTGAAGTGAGCGGTGAAATTTATGAAAATCAAGCTTAAACTTAATAATTTGCCTTCGCTTAACACCTTCTCTATTTGTTTGGGTTGCATTCCATCAGGTATATCTTCGTAACCATTAAAAAATGGCTCTGAGCACTATGGGACTTAACATCTGAGGTCATCAGTCCCCTAGAACTTAGAACTATTTAAACCTAACTAACCCAAGGACATCACACACACCCATGCCCGAGGCAGGATTCGAACCTGCGACCGCAGCGGTCGCGCGGCTCCAGACTGCAGCGCCTAGAACCGCTTGGCCACTCCGGCCGGCTAACCATTAAAGTTTGGACACACATTATGAGGAACGTTTTATTCGAATTAGTCAGTACTATCACTTCCTAAAATATTTATTATTATTCCTGAAACAGTTTGTATAAACAGCTATTTTTCTCTCGCTTAACACTCAATGGAGTGGGATAGAAAATCACACTGTACGATCCCTTGTGGACTATATAGAGTGTTTCAGAGTTTTTGCGTCAAACGTCTAGCTGTCAAGGATAACAACTTTTGTTAGAGTCAGAATGTTCACGGACACTTCCCAGTGATGCTAGGCGTCCTTTAGTACTCACTGGCCCGGGGACGACGAGATTTCACCGAACTAGCAGGATATACTAACCAGGCGTGCTGCATACTGCCTGTCCCAGTAAATTGATAGTGATTTTCAGCGAGAAAACCACAAGAATGCGTGTTTCAAAGTTGAGAAAGATATTTTAGAAGCAACTTTAGAGTTTTAAATTTGCTCGAGCCAGTCCCTTTCATGCAGAGCAGTGACTAGATTATAGGCAACACACCTTGCCTATGCCCTGCGGCCTGTCAGGGGCATACTAATAGCATGCCGGGAAGCGTCAGCGAACATTTTGTTTCTATCAAAAGTTGTTCACTATGACGTGATCTGTCATTCGTAGTAGTTTGATGCAAAGTCTTTGAAACGTCCTTTTGTATGTAGATGGACATGGGGATGTGAATAGGAAGTGCCAGATGACTACACAATTATAAGATTGATTTCGAATCGAAGACTGATTTCGAATCGCCATTCCAAGCATAAAAGAAAAGTTATCATAATAACGGTGGACTGGGCTAAAAGAACCAGTGAACCGCAGTATTTGGTGGATGGGCTCAATCATTTAAGAACAGCCTTCAGAGGAAATGGTCACGCTGACAAAGAGATAAATTGGGAACTACGTCCTGTATCATCTAGAACCTCTAATGGAAAAAGAACTAACTAAAGAAGTTTCCCTTCCATGTGCAAAAACTGTCACAGATCACATCAGTAGAATACTAAGGAAACTTGATACTGATAAAATGCTCAAACCATCTAGAAGGATGACGGTTCAGTCCCGCGTTCGACCATCCTGATTAAGGTTTACCATGATTTCCCTAAATGGCTCTAGACAAATGCCGGGATGGTTACTTTGAAAGGGCACGGCCGACTTCCTTCCCTGTTCATCCCTAACCCGATGAGACCGATGACTTCGCTCTTCCTCCAAATCAATCAACCAACCAACCAACTAGGAAGTATGCGAATATTTGAACATTGCAAAGAACCTACGCTTGGTGCTAGCCATAGCAGGAGTATATAAAATCCATTGCACTTGCTGTCAAGTGTACATAGGAAGTACAAAAATAACAATAACACTCGCCTTAAGGAGCACAAGAGCAATAATTGTCTCCTGGGCAAGAAAGATAAGTCAGCAGTAGCAGATCATTCGCTGGAGCTAGGGAACCACCAAATTCTTTTCTGACATTGTGGTTTTAATAAGATCTAATCATTACTTTGCTAGGATTTACAGACAGGTCATAGAAATACAAAAACACAACAACAACCTTAATAGAAAATAAGAAGAATTGAAATTAGAGAATTTGTGGGCCTTAGTGTTAGGTAAACCAAACAGCGCTAACTCTTCCATACTACACGCCCCATAACGTACGTAGATGCGACTCCGTGATCTTAGGCAGCAGTCATGACCGACGAGAGATACTGGTACGGGTGCTGGAAGCCATCGTAGTTTATGACGTAGACGAAGTAGTGGCCCTGTGTACTGTCCGTCCATACTGCTTTCTAGGTCAGTAAACCCGCTGATGATGTCTTCAGCATTGGAAGACGAAACCTGAGGGAGGGAATTATGCCTTGGACCACGGACTTATGCCCATAAAACAAGTATCAGTAATAATCCAAATACCGGTCATGTAAGTCTGTATTTCATGATTAAAGGAACCTATTCTCTTCGTCTTATATATTAATGATGTGGCAGACAATATTAATAGTAACGTCAGACTTCTCGCAGATGATACAGTAATTTATAATAGGTACTGTCTGAATAAAGCTGCACAAATATTAACTAAGAAGATATGAAACTTCAAAGTGGTGCAAAGACCGACAACATGCTTTACAGAAATGCAAAATTTTACATTTCAAAAGGTGTATGACTACTACTCGTACAGTATCAATGAGTCACAATTGGAATTAGTCAACAAGCAAATACCTAGGTCGGCCGATGGGGCGCAGCGGTTCTAGGCGCTACAGTCTGGAACCGCGCGCCCGCTACGGTCGCAGGTTCGAATCCTGCCACGGGCATGGATGTGTGTGATGTCCTTAGGTTAGTTGGGTTTAAGTAGCTCTAAGTTCTAGGGGACTGATGACCTCAGCAGTTAAGTCCTATAGAGCTCAGAGCCAAATACCTGGGTGTAACAATTTGCAAGGATGTGAAAATGGAATAAACACACAGGATCAGTCGTACGTAAAGCAGCTGACAGACTATGAAGGAGACTGCGAAACAAACACTGGTACGACCCATGGTGGAATATTGCCCACGTTTTAGAACCTATACTAGATAGGACTGACAAGGTAATTTGAAACTGTGCAAAGAACGGCAGCACAAAAGGTCGCAGATTTATTTAGTTCACAGCAGAGTGTCACGGTAATGTTAAAAAAACTGAAGTTGCAGTGGCTTGAAGAGAGACTCAATTACCCCACGAATGTCTCCATGCAAATCTTAAAGAACGAAGATTAAGTGAAGAGTCTGGGAATATAGTGTGGCCTCCTATTTGTCGCTCCCGTAAGGATCGCAAACACACGATTAGACTAATGGTAGCGTCCACAGAGACATTGAGGAGGTCATTCTTCTCGCGCTTCGTACGCGAATGGAAGTGGAAGAAACTCTTAACACGTGGTAAAATGTAGAGTTTCCTCTGTCATGGATTTCACAGTGGTTTGCAGAGTATGAATGTAGATACAGAAGACGTTGGCTACTCAACGTACGTAATTTTCTGTGCAGCTTAGGCCTGATGTTGAAACTGTGAATGTCCTGTAGATCATTCTGCTCAGGAGTGTTGAAAGCGAAAACACATTAAACTGTGTGTCATCGTTGTCTTGGTTTTCTATCGGCGATGAGACGTGGTGTAAAAAGAGTCGAAACGCTCATCTACGGATCATTTTCAGTGTTTATGGCAGTACTTACCGTAAACAGCCTGATGCTTAGGGCTATTACTTTCAGTAGCTTCGTCTTGGTCCTTGGTATCTACGTTTCTTTTTACAGACATCTTGTTTCGTATGACGTACCACGTGTGTGGAGAATGAAAAATATGTTCCTCTACTACATACTTAAAGCATTGCTAATTTAGCTGACTGTCGGAAGTGTATCAATTGATTTGAAGAGTAAGTAACTTGCAAATGTGTAGATCGAGGTCCCAGTTGTTCCCATGCACAGAACGAAAATATTCGTAAACTTCCACATTGTTTGTGCTGTCAGCCTCTCGAAGAAGCTGACCTGCACCTTGCGCACAGCTCAGTACCCTATTGCATTTAAGAAAAAGCTGAAGAACGTCATTTTTTTTTTTTAAATTAGTCTCTACGGCCACTTCGCTCAGTTACGTGTTTTTTCTGCTTTCGCTTCTCAATCAGTCATACCACTTTCTCTTTCCCAGTCTTCATTACCTGTTACCCATCAAGGTCCCCTCCGAAAGTTTTACCTGGATTATTTTTGAAGTTCCAAATTTTGAACCAGTTGGTGATAACATGTAAATATTTTCGTAGTTTCGAGGCTATTAGATTAAGGTTACAACAGTTTTCAAATACAACCGTACTGTAAGCAAACAAGACAATTTCTACACCTGCAAACTTACAGTCATAGAGTGTAAAATTTACAGACGGCAGCGCCCAAGGTTTGGGTCTTTATTGCTCACACAAGAATCACTTAAACACTTTCTGTTCCTCGGTTGAGCCATTTGCTAATATCGCCCTCACAACCTGCATCTTGAATTGTGAAGGAGTGAGAAAATGTTGTTTAGGGGCATGATCAAATGTTCAAATCTGTGTGAAATCTTATGGAACTTAACTGCTAAGGTCATTAGTCCCTAAGCTTACATACTACTTAACCTAAACGTTTAGTGGATATCTAGAAAACTAGGTATGTGTTGTTTAAACTAAAGTAGCAGAGATAACATTAACAGTTAGGCTGGTCAGATAAAATACTTCCGCAGTTTCCCTGGTACCGAGATTTTCCTTCCCAAAAATTTCGCTGGAACTATCGTTTCCCCAAAAGTTCTACCATAGAAATATCTTTCCACAAAATTGCGGGAAAAAACTCAAATCCGGAAGCACTGGAAGGGGTACACTGTGTATTTATGCGATCGTTTTGGCACCCTTTACTGTGACTAGTGTGTTTCGTTTGGTCTGAAATTGTTGTCATATACTCCTACAATGATGTACTCCTGTCACATCAGTTGCTAATAAAATGTCCTTGTCCCTGTGGGCGCTGCGTTTATTTTCCGGCAGTAAGAAAAACCGAGGCGGCCGTGACATTACAGATATTTTCGGAATCGATGCTGACTGACGTAGAGGAGTTTATTCTGTTTGAGATGTCCCGTTCTTATGGCTGTCAGCGGCGAATGGCAAGTACGAGACGCACCCTCTGTGAGCAGCCTTGCAAGGTTGCGTCACATCAGACTGGTAGACGTCGCACGACGAAAGCAGCTGCTTGTCACCGCTGTCGGCTGTCGCCGGCGGTGCCCCGCCACGCCTCGCCCTACCGCACGCGACCTGCCGGCGAAATGTCTGTTGCGCGTTGCGTAGCGTGGCGTGGTATTCAGGCGCGCGAGGAAAGCCAGTGGCGGCGGCCTGGCCCGCGCGGTCGCCGGACCACAGTTTGCGTCACCTCCAGCTCCAGCTCCAGCTCGCATTCGCCACACGGCGCTTTTTGCTTTATCTCCGGGGGATCCTTCTGCAGCGCGTGACGGCTCCTTAGCCGCGCTAAACGCTCTTCAGTTTCTCAATTGCGCCGCGCCGCGGGGAGGAACAATGTAACCGTTGGATCCGGCCGCCGGACGCCACACGGGTCCCCGCCCAAGGCCGCACTTCTTCTGCTGGACCGTCGACGCGAGCACGACCTGTGTCGAGTGACGAAGTTACGACGCCATTCTGTCGCGCTTAATCTTGTTCGAGAAGTATACCTTAGTAGCTTCCATATATTTGTCTGTAGAATTCTACTTCTTTCTTCGATAGGCCCAGTTAAAGAGCGCACCTGAACTTGTTAGCTTTGTCTGATAGCTTCATTTTTCTTCTTCTCTTCCCAAAATCTGTAAACGAATACTCTGTGGTTTTTCCTGCGTTCCTCCGTCCATTGTTTTCCACTGGTCTTTTTAACCCTATCCGCGAATTTGTGATTCACAGCTTGAATGGCAATGGCTTTGTATTCTTCGATAGTATCTTTTATGGCGCTCATTTCTCGTAAGTCTTACTTAATTTCTTCTGACCAAGTGGTTTCTACATTTTTTTGAATTTATTATATTAAATAGATTTTTCCCGATGACATTGTAATTCTGTTAGAGACAGGGGCTTGGAAGAGCAGTTGAACTGAATGGACACTGTCTTGAAAGGGGATATAAGATGAACACCAACAAAAGCAAAGCAAGTATAACGGAATTTAGTCTAATTAAATCAGGCACTGCTGAGTGAAGTAGATTAGGAAAGTAGACAATTAAAGCAATAGATGAGTTTTGTTATTTGGGCAGCAAAATTACTGATAGTGGATGAATTACAGAGGATATAAAATGTAGACCGGCAATGGCAAGAAAAAGTTTCTGGAAAAGAGAAATTTGTTAACATAAAATGTAGATTTAAGTGTTAAGAAATCTGAAATATTTGTTTGGAGAGTAGTCACGTATGGAAGTGAAACATGGATAATAAAGTTTAGACGAGAAGAGAAGCTTTTGGAATGTGGTGCTACAGGAAAAGGCTGAAGATTGGATTGGTAGATTACGTAACTAATGAGCAGATACTGAATAGAATTGGGGAGAAAACAAATAGCAGTAACCAGATAATGTCATGCAATTCCCTTTATTATTCGTCTCTGGTTTTCATTAATTTGACGAAAACACAATGTTGGTGATTTATATCAACATAAATACTCATGGAATGTCTTGTAGAAATTTCGGGTATTGTTTTTCTGGAAATCCTGCTCTATTTCTATCCGCTTTCGTCTTATGCACGTTTTTCGCGGTGAATTGTTTTTGCGATTGATTTTTTTTTTTTTTTTTTTTTTTTTTTTTTTTTTTTTTTTTTTTTTTTTTTTTTTTTTTGCTTCAGGAGAGACACCCATCTTTCAGCCGTTTAATGTCCATTCCAGTGATTCGACGCTCTGATCGACTTATCAAAGGCTTCATCGTTGGCCACCTTCCGGCACCTGTGTTTAAGTTTCCTGAGAAGCTGTCTGTAATGCGTTATCTGCAGAATTAGAGTTATCTAAAAGTTTTTGACAATCACCGGAATATGCTGTTGTCTCGCAAATATCTCGACGAAGTGAACGGACATTTTCTTATCCTCCGCTAAATCACGACCACTAATTTTAACTCAATGGTATCTCGACGGCATTGAATACTATAGGCATGGAGCGAATTATTAATTACGGGTAACAGGTTACAGCGTTTGAATTCCTACTAGATAATAAATTCCTGGAACCCGGCCGCGCGGAGTGGCCGCGTGGTCTATGGCGCCGCGCCACGGATTGCGCGGCCCCTCCCGCCGGACGTTCGATTTCTTCCTCGGGCATGGATGTGTGTGTTGTTCTTAGCGTAAGTTAGTTTAAGTAGTGTGTAAATCTAGGGACCGATTACAAAAAATGGTTCAAATGGCTCTGAGCACTATGGGACTTAACTGGTGTGGTCATCAGTCCTCTAGAACTTAGAACTAATTAACCCTAACTATCCTAAGGACATCACACACATCCATGCCCGAGGCAGGATTCGAACCTGCGACCGTAGCGGTCGCGCGGTTCCAGACTGCAGCGCCTAGAACCGCTCGGCCACAGGGACCGATTACCTTTGTCTTTTGGTCCCTTAGGAATCCACACACATTTGAACCTATTAATTATTTCATAGATTTCACGAAGGCCGTGAAACGCACTGAAACATGCGAAATACGAAAGGTGAACATGAGAAGCGTATGACTGCTGAACGAGGACTTCATATTAGAGTATAAACCGTCTGCTTGATGAAAGATATGTGGATATCTTGCACAAAAATATCCCCCAAATAACATATTTGTCTTCTATTCATTGTTTACAACCACATTTAAGTACACATAAATCGGAATGTATAATACACGAATACAGGACTGGAATCAGGAACACACAACACACTTGAAGCTGTCGACCTCCGTAGGCTTTCACTGCTGGGACGGTGCACTTAGTGCGCAGAGGAAAAACTCTGCACTCTGCTAGGTACGTTCTAGGGCCTGAGTAACACACGGCCGGACGGACCTATTACTGAGTCACGGCTGCAGTGCAGAACTGCTGCGATGGAACGTTCCGAAGTTACAAGGAGGTGCGCGAATAACACCGATGCTGCACGGATCCAGTTGTGCATAGTAGCTTGAGAAACCGAACTCTGAGTTTTCCTATTACGATGACAAGACGTGAATGGTATTGATTCTTCAAAATTACCGAAATATTAACGACATGAAAAATGTACTCTAATGTAAACTTAATAGTTTCCTCATTACTGTGCAAAAAAGAAGCAAGTGTAAAAATTACTTTTCTGTTAATGAATCCTACCCTGTTAAAAACGTGACTGAGTTCAGTGTGGAACCTGTTATGTGCTCAACAGGTACGATTCGGGAAAAATGTTATCCTAATTGTTACGTTAAACATAGTCCATCCATATTCTATGCATTACACAATTAGCTACATTCGTTCATTTAAAAAAAAGTCTTCGATAACATAAGAAGAGAGTTTGGTAACACGAAACATCATTCGTTATTGCACTTCATGCAACGAACATTAATTCAAATGGCGCTGAGCACTATGGGACTTAACATCTGAGGTCATCAGTCCCCTAGAACTTTGAACTACTTAACCTAACTAACCTAAGGACATCACTCACATCCATACCCGAGGCAGGATTCGAACCTGCGACCATAGCAGTCGCGCAGTTCCAGACTGAAGCGCCTAGAACCGCTCGGCCACCGCAACGAACATTACAATCATTGCTTAGATCACTCGTCGTAAATGTGATTCCTGGAACTACGCTGTGGTGTTTTAATTCAGCCTACCGAATGTATAGAACATTATAGAACAGAATACTAAAGTTCTTAGAGCGCTGTAAGTAATTCATTTTTCAATGTCGAGCACGACTGCTTTGCAGAAAAATACTCGGCATATCAGTTCTGAAGCCTCATAACTTTGGAAACTGCCATATACTGTAGTTACATTATGTGGTTTACAGCTTACAACATACATAGGTGAGTGCCTGAAGCAATACTGCGTACATTAAAAGTTGACTACAGCCTCCAGGAATAACCACAACTACTTTCTTCCAGAAAGACTGAAGTTATCGTTCCATTGTTTAACGGGAGGTCTACGTAATGTTGACTGTAATACACTCATTGAAGTTCTGAAGGTAGCAGGGACGAATTACAAAGAACGAAGGGTTATCTACAGCTTGTACGGAAACAAAATTGCAGTTATAAGAATAGTAGGATGATGTAGAAGAGAATCAGTAATTGACAAGGGAGAGAGATGTAGCTGTTCTCCAGTGTTATTCAAGCTGAAAATTAAGTACGCTGTGGAGAACGGAGCAGAAATATGGAATGAGAATCAAAGTTCAGGAGGAAAAAGATAAGCTTTAAGGTTTGCCGATGACTTTGTAATTCTGTCAGAGGCGGCAAACGTCTTGGAGGTCACTTAAACGGAATGGAGAGGGTCTTGAAAACACAGTATATATAATTAATACGAGGATAGTGAAATGAACTCTAATTAAGTTGGTTGATGCTGAGGAAACTCGATTAGAAAATAAGAAGCTGAAAGTGATGGAACCGATTTCCTATGTTAACACCAAATTAACTTACGATCGCAAGAGTAAAGAAGATATAAAATTCAGACTGGTAAGAACAAGAAAAAACTTTGTGACGAAGATCGTTCTTAACATTAAATAGAAATTTAGGAAGTCTTTTCTGAAAGTATTCGTTTAGAATATTGTATAAAATGGAAGTGAAACGTCCAGATAGGGATACCTATAGAAAAGCTTCATTGTAGGCATCTGTGCAGTACACATTGGACAATAAATTGAGTTTGGTTTGAATAAACTGAAAGTTTCTACCTGAATATCCAAACACCAATTAATACTACTTTTTAACGGACGTTTGACACGACTTCAGTGTTTTACAAATTTGTATCTTCCTTTCCGTGGAATAAATGTTCGAAGGTAACGTTTTCCCGGCAGCGACGTCACCGAACGAGATGGATGAGGAACCATACCGTTTGTAGTCGTTTAGAGAACATGTAAAACTGAAGTTCTTTAGGATCCGTTCGAATTTTTTCTTGCAGATGGTATGTAATATGCTTTTCATTTTGGCGCCGCGCAAAACTATACTGGTGACAGAATTGTTATGGCTCGGCCTCTTGGCCTGGGAAAATTCTTTTGAATCATCTCTAGACTCGTTTCCCTCTCTTCGGCTTACGAGCTGCGTCCTCCCAGGAGAAGCCGTCGAGTTTGGGTCGGGTGCTCCTCTTCAGGTATTCTATTTCCCGGCTACCTGGCACATCTAGCGGACAGTTCCCTATCCGCAGCAAATCCACAAGGCCACCTTAAAGACAACACTAACAACGAGAGCAAGGAAATAGAAATTTCTGGAATTCAAAAAATGGCTCTGAACGCTATGGGACTTAACTTCTGAGGTCATCAGTCTTGTAGAACTTAGAACTACTTAAACCTAACCAACCCTAGGACATCACACACATCCATGCTAGAGGCAGGATTCGAACCTGCGACCATAGCGGTCGTGCGGTTCCAGACTGTAGCGCCTAGAACCGCTCGGCCACCCTGGCCGGCCTTTCTGGAATTGTATGCACTTTTATACGTCCCATAAGATTGTACTAAATAACAAAAAGGGTCTACAATTAATAGCTAAAAAACTCAAGAAATTAATCTTATAGTGCTAGGCATAGTTGTTGCTCGTGACTGATTTGGTTTTACCAGTGATGAAGGGTAATCCTTCAACCGCATTCTGGTGACTCCAAATTTCGGCGTTTGGCGTCGGGCTCGGAGAACGGAAAACACGGTCTCTTTCATTGTGGCAGATGTTAATACCGGTGTTCAGGCTCGGCTAATGTATTTGGTACGTAGAATGTGTCAGTGGTCCTCTCAGTTGTCTGCACTCCAGGTCGTGCTGTCTTTCCTAGCTCTTTTAGTGTCGAATGTTACATATGCACTCAGCAAATAAATAAAGCCTTATATGAATATTCTATTATCCATCATACACTATTGTATTTATCTATGTCTAGGCGAGTACACGCTCCCAAATGCTATGTTCCTGAACTATCCAAGAGGGCTAATTCCTTCTTGCTGTTCATGTTTACATACTATTGTCGTATTGTGCACATCGTGTCTAGTAACTGAGTGCGTGAACTGCGGGGAGAAAGTGGCGCTGTGTGTGTGTGTGTGTGTGTGTGTGTGTGTGTGTGTGTGTGTGTGTGTTTTGTGGGGATGACATGTTACTACCGTGAACAAGTGAACAGGTAATCCGAAACCGAAACCTCTAGGGTCAAAATAATACAGATGGTAGAGGATTCTAAATTGTGTGCTTTGAGACAGGGAATTAAACGTCGGAAATGTGTATTTAGGTTTTTATTTACATGAAGATACGCGAAGTGTAAGAAGTGTAATTATTCAAATTGGCGACTATTAGTCTCAGTTACTGCATTACAACGAAGCATAAAACTTTTCTGCTCTCTTCTCTCTCTCTCTCTCTCTCTCTCTCCCTCTCTCAAACGTCCATGTGTCTTTTGTACAGTGATATAGTCCAAGCTCATCCAAGAATTGCCCCCGGCGGGCTCAAGGCTGTGTAATTCAGCGCCTAGTACGCGAACGTGTGTCGCTAGTGTCGGCATAGGAAAAAAAGTCTTCGATAACATAAGAAGAGAGTTCGGTAACACGAAACATCATTCGTTATTGCACTTCATGCAACGAACATTAATTCAAATGGCTCTGAGCACTATAGGACTCAACTTCTAAGGTCATCAGTTCCCTAGAACTTAGAACTACTTAAACCTAACTAACCTAAGGACAGCACACACATCCATGCCCGAGGCAGGATTCGAACCTTCGACCGTAGCGGTCGCGCGGTTCCAGACTGTAGCGCCTAGAACAGCCCGGCCGGCGTCGGCATAGGAGCGAGAGAGATCGCACAGCACTGTTCCGCGCTGGAGTGTCCCGCGGTCAGATCCAATGTAAACAAAATAACAGAGGAAGCGCAGCTCTGAAAAAGTGGTCGATGAGCGTTAAAACAAGCAAACAATTTAATGTTTAGGTAACAATTAGTGTTAGTGTGGCACAAAGCTTCAGAAAACAATATCCGAAACAAGAATCGAAGAACAACTTAGTAGTTTTCTGACGCAAAGGTTGATTCTATTAGTATTGCACATGCACACTCGTAATATGTACAGCAGGCGTCTTTTGTAAGATATATCAATTTCTTAAATGAACTAGTGTCATAGATGTTCTATTTTAGAAATAATTTTGCGTAAGGGATATGGAGTCCCATTCTTACTGTTACTAGTTACAAGTAAATATTTTTTGTTGTACTTCGTGCTACAGCATTTTGTACCCCTTTTCAGAGTTTAGGTATCGAATCCTTAGTTTGCTGTTTTTGTGCGCAATAATTTTAATTGACCAAGTTTGAAAACTTCCAAAGGGCGTTCAAAAAGTTTTACACAGTCGTCTCTGATTTTTTTACTTTTTTGCAGGAGGAGAATGAAATTTTTTGTGAATATACTTGGAACGTTTAGCTATAAGTTGGTGTATAAAAGTATTTTCTTTTATTTACATCTGGCCGTTGTGGCCGAGCGGTTCTATGTGCTTGAGTCCGAAACCGCGCTGCTGCTACGGTCGCAGGTTCTAAGTCTATTGGACTGATGACCTCAGATGTTAATTCCCATAGTGCTCAGAGCCATTTTATTTACAGGTGAGCCATAATGGACCGTGAAATAGATGTCAGGTTGCGACAGCGTTCGTGATGGAGTTCCTCTCCAAGAGCAACGATGACTCTGCCACATCGATTCACAGGCAGTTGCCCCTGTTTATGGGGAGGACACAGTGGATCGCAGCAGTATCCAGCGGTGGTTGCAGAGGTTTAAAGAAGGCGATTTCTCTCTACTGGACAATCCATGATGCGGTAGACCATCGATGGCAGTCAGTGATGTGAATAAGGATACCATTGATCAAATCACCCAAAATGACAGATCTGTGACGACACGACAGCTTGCTGAAATGACTCATTTGTCATTGGGTAGTGTGGTATCAGTGGTACAGCCACTAGGGTACAGAAAAATCTTTGAATGTTGGGTGCCTAGGTTATTGACAAGAGAAAGAGGGTCTCACGAAGACCGTTACCGAAGAGTGGAAACAGTGTTGACGGCGTCATTACCCAGGATGAAACGTGGTTGTTTTTGTCCGAACCTGAGAGCAAAACCCAATCCATGGAGTGACGTCATCCGGGTTCCCCTCGGAAGAAGAAACCAAGACTTTCACAAACATCAGGCCGAAAGATGATGGCCTCCTTCTTCTGGGATCATTGTGGTGTCATTTACATTGACGTTTTGGAACCGGGCTCCACAATTAACCGGGACTGTTACTGTTTGTCACTGGACAAGCTGCGACGTGCCATCAAGACCCGCGGACCACAGCTTCAGGGTCAGCTCATCGGACTACACCATGACAATGCCAAACGCCATGCAGCCCTTATGACGCAGGAGAAAATCAGGAAAACTGGTTGGAAAGTTCTTCCTCATCCTCCCTACATTCCGGACTTGGCTCCGTCTGATTTTTACCTCTTTTGTCGTCCGAAGGGCCACCTGCACGGTAAGACATTTGATAGTGAGGAAGACCTTATTTCCTGTGTCAAGCGATGGTGTAAAAGTCAATCCCCAGAATTTTACCAAAGTGCATTTACATCATGGAAAGAACGTTGGGCCATATGCGTCACAGCTGATGGAGGCTACATTGAGTGCACTCAGTGTATAGTTAAATGTTATAAGTATGTTCATAAAAAATTTCATTCTCCTCCTGCTACAAATAAAATTAGAGACGACTGTGCAAAACTTGTTGAACGCCCTTTGTATTAAAAATAGAATTAAGGTTATAAAGACCTCTAATCCTTACAGTCAACATTGTGAAAGAAGACAACATTTTACACCTTTTTCTTTTTCGTGAAACTGATTTTGTCCAGGTTTAGTACAATATTCTGGGAGACTGCTAACCTCCAAGAATTAGTCAAATTTTTATCGCTAAGTAGTGAACGGTTCTTAGTTTTAGCAACCTTTAAAAGGGAGAAAAGCGCTCCCAAATATACGTGGAACCAAACATTGAGAGAACTTTGGCCGCATGCTTGTGCAAAAGAGGATACTTCTCTCGTGGAAAACAGCTGTAAAAGTCATCCAAATTTTTACATATGAGAAAGCGCTCCTTCAGGCGGATATCCCACTCCAGGTCAATCAGCTCTATTAAAACACTTGTGAGACGTCCTCTGTCCAAAGGGTAAACGGGCGAACAAATATACACTCCTGGAAATGGAAAAAAGAACACATTGACACCGGTGTGTCAGACCCACCATACTTGCTCCGGACACTGCGAGAGGGCTGTACAAGCAATGATCACACGCACGGCACAGCGGACACACCAGGAACCGCGGTGTTGGCCGTCGAATGGCGCTAGCTGCGCAGCATTTGTGCACCGCCGCCGTCAGTGTCAGCCAGTTTGCCGTGGCATACGGAGCTCCATCGCAGTCTTTAACACTGGTAGCAAGCCGCGACAGCGTGGACGTGAACCGTATGTGCAGTTGACGGACTTTGAGCGAGGGCGTATAGTGGGCATGCGGGAGGCCGGGTGGACGTACCGCCGAATTGCTCAACACGTGGGGCGTGAGGTCTCCACAGTACATCGATGTTGTCGCCAGTGGTCGGCGGAAGGTGCACGTGCCCGTCGACCTGGGACCGGACCGCAGCGACGCACGGATGCACGCCAAGACCGTAGGATCCTACGCAGTGCCGTAGGGGACCGCACCGCCACTTCCCAGCAAATTAGGGACACTGTTGCTCCTGGGGTATCGGCGAGGACCATTCGCAACCGTCTCCATGAAGCTGGGCTACGGTCCCGCACACCGTTAGGCCGTCTTCCGCTCACGCCCCAACATCGTGCAGCCCGCCTCCAGTGGTGTCGCGACAGGCGTGAATGGAGGTGTAAGTCAACTACCCTGGCCAGCAAGATCTCCGGATCTGTCTCCCATTGAGCATGTTTGGGACTGGATGAAGCGTCGTCTCACGCGGTCTGCACGTCCAGCACGAACGCTGGTCCAACTGAGGCGCCAGGTGGAAATGGCATGGCAAGCCGTTCCACAGGACTACATCCAGCATCTCTACGATCGTCTCCATGGGAGAATAGCAGCCTGCATTGCTGCGAAAGGTGGAGATACACTGTACTAGTGCCGACATTGTGCATGCTCTTTTGCCTGTGTCTATGTGCCTGTGGTTCTGTCAGTGTGATCATGTGATGTATCTGACCCCAGGAATGTGTCAATAAAGTTTCCCCTTCCTGGGACAATGAATTCACGGTGTTCTTATTTCAATTTCCAGGAGTGTATATTGAAGCTCACTTATGTCCAAAAATCTGTTTTCAAACTTTTTCTGTAATTCGCAAATGATTTGAACATAATCTGAAGAATGGACATCATTAACGCTGTATAATGCAGGGAAGTGTCCACAGTTCTCCTCGCGCAACTGTTTTTCCCAAAAAATAACTTTCTTTTCGAATGCTTCAATCTTGTGCAATAAGTCAACACCAGAGTGATTTTCGCTTTGGAGTGAAACGTTCAAATGAATTTTAATGACCAGTTAGGTCACTCAAAAAGGCCAAATTCGGGCTCCATCCAATGTTACACTGGTCAGGCATTCCCATTTTAGACCCATTACCCTGGACACGTTTTTCACGGCTAGAAAAATATTCAAACCGGTGGTTGTGTCTTTTAATGGTATAAGGTTGAGAAATTCTTCCGTGAGACGCATATTGTCGTTGACATCCCGAATGATTATGACGATCTGAGGTACGTCCGCAACATCCGTGGGCTCGTCAAACGCGATAGAAGTTCGCCGCTCCCTCCATTAATTGCTGCTCCACATCTGAGGCCATTTCTTCGACTCGGCGAGCAACCGTTTGAGGCGAAGAGCTATTTTTTCAAAATTTTCCGTGAGGTTTGCTGCACAAATTTAAGCCGCCGACTCGACCAGGCTATCCTTGATGAGATTCCCAGCTGCAAAGGATTTTCCTGCTTTCGCAATTCTCAGCCAGCATTTGTAACTTCGACGCAAACTTTGCCCACCTGTTTCCTGCTCCTACCAACGAAAAAAAGAGGAAAAAACTTTACAATTAATATTTTACAATCCTGTTTTTAAAACACTTACCATTTTAACAATGAATTGTTTGATTAATTGAAACCCAAATAAAAAACTAGCAAAAAAGATTGGTTTTTAGGCGTGTTTTCCCCAGTTCCTCTGAAAAGTGGTCATAAACGCTAACAAGGACAGCTAAATGTGGTCGCAAAATAAATTTTTATATACTGGAATATTTGCGTTTTAATTAATTGAAAACATAGATCAAACTACAACATATTTTTTCGCACCCATCAAAACACAAATACACAAAAACAAAGAGTAACACCTAATGACACTTTGCTGTCCTAGAGAGCGTTTGTGGCGGCTTTTCAGAAAGTGGCAAGAAATGACCCACCTGAAACTTTTTCTTATGTCCGTGCGACGCGATTTAATGCGACCCATACATAAAAATTAACCGAAAAGAAGGTGTCTTGTCGCTTACAATCTGATATCTGATAACTGGCACATTGCTAAGTGACATATCCGATTATAAAATATATAGTTGTATTTATCAACTTTATCAATAGTAAGGAGTCATACGAAAGGAAACACTTACTTACCTGTAACGATGTTTGAAATTTTCTTTCAGTTGTTCAAGCCTTGACTGGCGTCCCTCTTACTACAAATTTTGAACTGATCTTTGTGACAGGTATTAAATTGCCGTTCAATGGAGTACTTGTTTAAATACATGAGGTTCCGATGACATACTAAACATTTGGCATGATTTTCGACAACAGTACAAAAGAAATTAATTTCTCACTCGGATTTTAATAGTGCGGACACGCCGCTCCTCCTTTCTTTTGTTTGTCTACTGCTTTTGACCATGTATCTCGATCCACTGTAGCCTTACGACTGTTGACTGACGGTTTTGAGTCGTATGAATGATTTTGACCGCTGCTGGCGCATCGGCCTGTCTTCCGTACGAAACGCCCGTACAGCGCCATGGCGAGTCGCGGCGGGCGGACCGCACGGTCAGCTAAGCGACACGGCTCGGCCACTGCAACAACATATGAATTCGCCCTGGGCGCTGGCGTGGGCGATCGCGGTCGCTAGCACTCTAGGGGCACAGTTTGGACGAGCCTGATATAGTCAGTTAAAAGAGTATCAAGCAGTTCTTCTGTAGTTTCTTGCTGTGTTTCCTATACCAACGACGTCTGTAGTCACATAGAGGAAAATTTAGTGAGATTTCCGAGATGCAATTGTTTGTTATGAAATAAAAACAGTACACAAACATATGTTTCAAACGCACTCAGTACCTCGTACGGAGTGATATGTTCATTTCCGAGGACTGATTCTGTACCTCAAAGTTAGGAGTCCGCAGCACGTGATCTCACGGTCGCGTTCTCGCTTCCCGAGCACGGGGTCCCGGGTTCGATTCCCGGCGGGGTCAGGGATTTTCACCTGCCTCGAGATGACAGGATGTTTGTGTTGTCCTCATCATTCCATCAACATTCATGAAAGTGGCGTGATTGGACTGAGCAAAGGTTGGGAATTTATACGGGCACTGATAACCGCGCAGTTGAGCTTCCCACAAACCAAACATCATCATCATCATCATCATCATCATCATCAAAGTTCTTAGACGAGCATCGTATGTCCTCTTCAGAATTTTGAATTTAAAGTTTTTGGCATCCTATATACCTTAATCACATCTTATGACGTCGATCTATGTGCTGTTAACATGTGACACAAGATACAGCGATAAACGTGTGATTAAAGAATGGCACACACTGGTCAGCCAAAACATTATGAGCACTGCTAGCCGCGACGTTGGAGCCGCCTGTTAGCGTTGTGGGCACGTGATGCGGTAACAAAAGTATGTAAACGGAGCGGACACAGACTGGAGATCACCCTAGCGAAGATAGGGGGTTAGAAGCCAGTGAAACTACTACTAGGCGCCAAATGGTTGGACGTCCAAGACCCTTCACAGAACGTGTGTTCGGAGGCTTGTCTGCTCTGTAAAGTAGGTGATCTGTGCCATCTCTGCCGCAAGAGCACAATGCTGGTGCAGGCACATGTGTTTCGGAGTACACCGTTCGTCGTTCGTTGTTGAATGTGGAGCTCAGCAGTAGACCATCCCTACGTGTTCACATGTTGACCAAACGACGTGGTCAGTTACGATTGCAGTGGACACAAGCTGGCGGCCAGCCGCCAGCAGTCTCTAAGCGTTCTCGGGCTCAGTTTAATGCTCAGAAGTACGATCCGAAAACATTCCCCTCCCTGGCCACGCCGTGGGAAGAGCGTAAGTCTCAGGATGGAGGTAACAGTTATTCGCCCCGATTCTTAGTTTGCACGAGAGCTGATGAGGAGTCTTTTCTCTCCACAAAGCCTCAGTTCTTCGTCGAGCATTTAGAGGACAAGTTTGGTGAGGTGGAGGGCTTGTCTAAAATGCGCTCTGGGTCAGTACTGATACAAACGGCATCCTCCGCCCAGTCCCGCAGGTTACTTGCTTGTGACAAGTTGGGGGATGTTAACGTTTCTATTACACCACATAAGAGTTTAAATATGGTCCAGGGTGTTATTTTCCATAGGGATCTCCTTTTGCAGTCTGATGACGAGCTGCGCGCCAACTTAGAACGTCGAGGTGTTCATTTCGTCCGGCGCGTTCATCGGGGTCCGAGGGACAATCAGGTTGCTACCGGTGCCTTCATCTTGGCCTTCGAGGGTGATACGTTACCGGAAAAGGTCAAGGTGATGGTCTACCGATGTGACGTCAAGCCCTATATCCCTCCCCCGATGCGGTGCTTCAAGTGCTGGAAGTTCGGCCATATGTCTTCCCGCTGCACTTCCAGCCTCACATGTCGCGATTGCGGACGCCCATCTCATCCCGATACTCCATGTGCCCCGCCTCCCATCTGCGTCAACTGCGGGGAGCACCATTCACCTTGCTCGCCTGACTGCAAAGTCTTTCAGAAAGAGCGCAAAATCATGGAATATAAGACCCTGGACCGGCTGACCTATACTGAGGCCAAACGGAAATATGACAGACTCCATCCTGTGAGAATGACATCTTCTTATGCAGCTGCTGCAACAACTGTGCTAGCTCCATCACTTCCGATACTTCCAGCCAGCTCGATAAGCAGTAAGACTCCTCCTGCCCCCTTGCCCGTGGGGGGCTCTACCCAACAGGTTGCTCCTGCACCACCTACCTCAGGAGCAACCTCCTCCCACCCGTCGGGGACGTCTGTCCCCGCTTCTCAGCCGGAGAAGCGTCTAACTTCTTCGGCTCCTCTCGCCCGTAAGAGTTCCCTTGGGACCCTCCCTTCCCAGGGTTCCACCAGCGGGAAGGATGACGGCCACCAGTGGCATAAGTCCTCACCAGCGGCCGGGCGTAGGGCTTCACGATCCTCCTCTGTCCCGGAGACTGAATCGGTGAAGCCTTCCCAGCCGGTGAAACCCAAGGTTCAGCGAGAGAAGTCCAAGAGAAAGACCTCTAAGGCCAAAGAACTTGCGGTGGCACCAGCCCCACCGCACCTTTCGCGCTCTGCGTCTGAGGATGAAGTCGAGATTCTAGCGTCCGCTGAGGACCTTGATCTCGCTGGTCCCTCAGACGCCATGGATGCCTCTCGTATGGGTACTGAATCGGTGGCAGTGAGTGAACAAGCGGCGTAAATTGCCTTCCCAGTCCTTTCACGCCTTTCTCAGCCATGGACAATACCATCCTCCAGTGGAACTGCGGCGGTTTTTTCCACCATTTAGCTGAGCTCCGCCAACTTCTCAGCCTTCGCCCATTCTTCTGCATTGCTCTCCAGGAAACTTGGTTTCCAGCGATGCGAACCCCCGCCCTCCGTGGCTATCGGGGTTATTACAAGAACCGAGCAGCTTATGAAAGGGTGTCTGGTGGCGTCTGCATATATGTCCTTCACACTCTGCACAGCGAGTCTGTCCCTCTCCAGACGCCTTTAGAGGCTGTCGCTGTACGCGTATGGACGCCACAGGCTGTTACCGTCTGCAGTCTTTACATTCCACCGGATGGTGATGTCTCGCAGCATGTCCTGGCTGCACTGGTCGCCCAATTGCCGCCACCTTTCTTGCTATTGGGCGACTTCAACGCCCATAACCCTCTGTGGGGTGGGTCAGTGGCCACAGGTCGAGGCGCCATCGTTGAACATTTGTTGTCGCAGCTCGATCTCTCGCTGTTAAATGATGGCGCCTTCACACACTTCAGTGTGGCGCATGGCACCTACTCCGCCATTGACCTTTCCATCTGTAGCCATAGCCTCTTACCGTCTGTCCAATGGAGTGTGCATGACGACCTGTGTGGTAGTGACCACTTTCCGCTCTTTTTGTCACTACCACAGCGTCACTCTTCTGGGCGCCCTAGCAGATGGGCTATGAATAAGGCTGACTGGGATTTGTTCTCCTCCACTGCCGCTTTTGAGCCTCTCTCTACTGATGACATTGATGCGGTGGTTCAATCTGTCACCACCGGCATCGTTACTGCCGCCGAATCTGCCATTCCCCGTTCTTCTGGGTCCGCTCGGCGGAAGGCTGTGCCTTGGTGGTCGCCTGAGATCGCTGAAGCGATTAAAGATCGCCGGCGGGCGCTCCAGCGTCACAAGCGACATCCTTCCTTAGCCCACCTTATCGCCTTCAAACGGCTGCGTGCGCGGGCCCGCCTCCTTATCCGCCAAGGCAAGAAGGAGTGCTGGGAGCAGTATGTGTCCACCATTGGCCTCCATGTCACTCCCTCGCAGGTCTGGGCCAAGATTCGACGCGTCTACGGCTATCGGACCCCGGCCAGCGTCTCTGCGCTCTCACTGAATGGAGCCGTTTGTACCGACTCTGACGTCATTGCAAATCGCTTAGCAGAGCATTTTGCTATGAGTTCCGCTTCTGCGAATTACCCCCAGGCCTTCCGCTCCATTAAAGAGCGGCTGGAACGTCGGAGCCTTTCGTTTCGCAGCACCCACCCGGAATCTTACAATGCTCCATTCAGTGAGTGGGAATTTCGCAGTGCCCTAGCTGCTTGCCCTGATACCGCTCCTGGGCCAGATGGCATCCACTGTCAGATGCTGAAACACCTTTCGGTGGACTGCCAGCGGCGCCTTCTCGATCTTTACAACCGTCTTTGGGTCGAGGGGGAGTTTCCGTCGCAATGGCGGGAAGGCATTGTCATCCCCGTTTTGAAACCTGGGAAGACCCCTCTGGAGGTGGACAGCTACCGTCCCATTAGCCTCACCAACGTTCTTTGTAAGTTGCTTGAACGGATGGTGAGCCGGCGCTTGCATTGGGTACTGGAGTCTCGGGGCCTTCTGGCTCCGTCTCAGGGTGGGTTCCGTAAGGGCCGCTCCGCCACCGACAATCTGGTGAGTCTGGAGTCGGCCATCCGTACTGCTTTTGCCCGCCGTCAGCAACTGGTCGCTGTCTTTTTCGACATGCGGAAGGCGTACGATACGACATGGCGTCATCACATTCTTTCTACGCTTCATGGATGGGGTCTTCGGGGTCCTCTGCCGATTTTTATCCGCAATTTTCTGTCGTGTCGTACCTTCCGCGTGCAAGTCGCGGCCTCGTATAGTTCCTCCCACGTCCAGGAGAACGGTGTGCCACAGGGCTCTGTTTTAAGTGTCTGTCTGTTTTTAATAGCCATTAACGGGCTTGCTGCGGCCGTGGGAAATTCTGTCTCCGCTTCCCTGTATGCTGACGACTTCTGCCTTTATTACAGCTCTACTGGCATTGCAGCTGTTGAACGTCAGCTACAGGGCGCTATCCGTAAGGCGCAGTCTTGGGCTGTAGCGCATGGGTTTCAGTTTTCGGCAGCCAAGACCTGCGTTATGTATTTCTGCCGGCGCGAACAGTCCATCCTGAGCCGCGGCTTTATCTTGCCGACGACCTCCTTGCTGTGGTGGAGACCCACAGGTTTTTGGGGGTGGTTTTCGATGCCCGGTTGACTTGGCTGCCTCATATCCGGCAGCTGAAACAGACGTGTTGGCGGCATCTAAACGCTCTGAGATGCTTGAGCAACACCCGCTGGGGCGCCGACCGCTCTACACTGTTGCGGCTCTACCAGGCGTTAATCCAGTCCCGTCTGGATTATGGGAGCCTGGCTTATGGCTCAGCATCCCCATCTGCGTTACGGATGCTGGACCCGATTCTCCACAGCGGGATACGCCTTGCCACTGGTGCTTTCCGCACCAGCCCTGTGGACAGCGTACTAGTGGAGGCAGGTGTACCTCCACTGCGGTTCCGACGCCAACGTTTGCTGGCCGCTTATGCTGCCCATGTTCTAAGCTCGCCCGGGCATCCAAACTATCGCCTCCTGTTCCCGCGGTCGGTCGTCCGTATGCCAGAACGTCGGCCCCGGTCTGGTTGTACAATAGCGGTCCGCGTCAAAGAGCTTCTCTCTGGGCTCCAGGGTTTCACTGTTCCACCTCCTTTCCGGGCTACTTTGCATACACCCCCATGGTGTGTTCGTCGCCCTAGCCTTCGGCTCGACTTGGCACAGGGCCCTAAGGACTCAGTCCCTCCAGAGGCCTTCCGCCGCCGCTTTTATTCCATCCTGGCCACGTATCAGGGCTCTGGTGTTGTTTACACTGACGGTTCGATGGTTGCTGGTCGTGTCGGATATGCGCTCACTCTAGGGGACCTTTCCGAACAACGTTCCTTGCCGGATGGCTGCAGCGTTTACACTGCTGAACTGGTCGCCATCTTTCGTGCCCTAGAGTATATCCGCTCCTGCTCAGGTGAGTCCTTCGTTATCTGTAGCGATTCCCTGAGCGGTTTACGAGCTCTCGACCAGTGTTTCCCTCGTTCTCGTTTGGTGATGGCTATCCACGAGTCTCTGCATGCTCTCGCCTGTTGCGGCCGCCCTGTAGTCTTTGTGTGGACCCCCGGTCATGTCGGTATCCCGGGTAACGAACATGTTGACCGCCTGGCGAAAGAGGCCACCAGTGAGCCATCTCTGGACGTTGGCCTCCCAGAGACTGATTTGCGGGCAGTCTTCCGCCGCAAAATCTTGGCGCTATGGGATGATGAATGGCGCGAACTGACAATGCGCAATAAACTCCGTGCTGTCAAGGAGACGACGGCTGTGTGGCGGTCATCCCTGCGAGCCACTCGCAGGGACTCAGTAGTTCTTTGCCGGCTCCGCATTGGCCACTCCCGGCTGACACACAGTTATTTACTGCGCCGGGAGGACCCTCCTCTATGTCGCTGTGGGGCAGCTTTGACAGTGGCCCACATTTTGCTGGCCTGCCCCCTTTTAGCTGTGGTCAGGCAGACATTTGCGCTGCCTGCTACGCTCCCTGCCCTTTTAACAGACGACTCCACTATGGCTGACTTAGTTTTACGTTTTATTCGGGCAGGGGGATTTTATCATTTACTCTGAGTGTTTCTGTTTTATTTTATTGTTTTGTGTTGATTCTGGCCTTTGGCCTATGGTTTTACACTGATTTTTTAATGTGTTTCTAAGTGGTTGGCCTTTCCTTTTTTATGTCTATGGTCGGCCAACCACCGTCACACTCTGTGTGGTTTTCGTTTGTTTTGTCTTGTCTTTGTCTCAGTATCTCTTGTTCTGTATCGTCTGTGATCTCTTCTGTTCCTTGTTTTTATTCTCTGTGGGTGTTCTTTGTCTTTGGAAAAAGGGACCGATGACCATGGCAGTCTGGTCCCTTTAATCCCCCAAACCAACCAACCAAGTGGACACAAGACCGTCGGGATTCGACCGTCGATCAGTGGAAACATGCCGGCTGTTGGGGTGAATCACATTTTTGCAACACTAGGTCAATGGTCGTCTCCACAAATGCCGTCGTCAAGGTGAAGGCGGCTCGACACGTGCAGTGCGCCACGAACGCTGACTGGTGGGATCAGTATTGTGCTATGGGAGACATTCTCCTGCGCTTCCATGGGACCTGTGGCAGTAATCGAAGCCACACTTACAGCTGCGAACCACCTTCGTCCCTTCATGCTTGATATCTTTCCATACGGAGACGTCAGCTTTCAGCAGCATAATTGCCCGTGTCTCGGAGCCAGCACCGCATTACAGTGGTTTGAGGAGCATGGCAGTGAACTCACGTTGGTGTCTCGACGACCAAATTCGCCTGATGCTAATCCTATGGAACCCATGTGGCTCGCTATCGGACACCATCACCGCATACGCCAGTCAGCGGCCCTTTATTTACAAGAATTACATGACCTGGGTGTAGACATCTAATGCCATATACCTCCATGAAACTTGCCAACAAACTGTCGGAGTCATGAACGTAGAATCAGTAACTTATTTCGTTCCAAAGACGGAAAAAGAAGCTGTTAAGCAGGTGGTCATAATGATTTGGTTCATCTACATCTACATTTATACTCCGCAAGCCACCCAACGGTGTGTGGCGGAGGGCACTTTACGTGCCACTGTCATTACCTCCCTTTCCTGTTCCAGTCGCGTATGGTTCGCGGGAAGAACGACTGTCTGAAAGCCTCAGTGCGCGCTCTAATCTCTCTAATTTTACATTCGTGATCTCCTCGGGACGTATAAGTAGGGGGAAGCAATATATTCGATACCTCATCCAGAAACGCACCCTCTCGAAACCTGGCGAGCAAGCTACACCGCGATGCAGAGCGCCTCTCTTGCAGAGTCTACCACTTGAGTTTATTAAACATCTCCGTAACGCTATCACGGTTACCAAATAACCCTGTGACGAAACGCGCCGCTCTTCTTTGGATCTTCTCTATCTCCTCCGTCAAACCGATCTGGTACGGATCCCACACTGATGAGCAATACTCAAGTATAGGTCGAACGAGTGTTTTGTAAGCCACCTCCTTTGTTGATGGACTACATTTTCTAAGCACTCTCCCAATGAATCTCAACCTGGTACCCGCCTTACCAACAATTAATTTTATATGATCATTCCACTTCAAATCGTTCCGCACGCGTACCCCCAGATATTTTACAGAAGTAACTGCTACCAGTGTTTGTTCCGCTATCATATAATCATACAATAAAGGATCCTTCTTTCTATGTATTCGCAATACATTACATTTGTCTATGTTAAGGGACAGTTGCCACTCCCTGCACCAAGTGCCTATCTGCTGCAGATCTTCCTGCATTTCGCTACAATTTTCTAATGCTGCAACTTCTCTGTATACTACAGCATCATCCGCGAAAAGCCGCATGGAACTTCCGACACTATCTACTAGGTCATGTATATATATTGTGAAAAGCAATGGTCCCATAACACTCCCCTGTGGCACGCCAGAGGTTACATTAACGTCTGTAGACGTCTCTCCATTGATAACAACATGCTGTGTTCTGTTTGCTAAAAACTCTTCAATCCAGCCACACAGCTGGTCTGATATTCCGTAGGCTCTTACTTTGTTTATCAGGCGACAGTGCGGAACTGTATCGAACGCCTTCCGGAAGTCAAGAAAAATAGCATCAGTGTACATTGTAGTAAAGTGATCATTTTTCTGCAGCTTCAAGTTATTACTGCGAAAGAGGTTGTCAATTAGTCGAAACACCGTACTAACGTTGTAGCTTATCCTTAATATTTCAATGCAGATAATTATTTTACCCACGTTCTATATAGGCTACGATTTCGGTAAATACATCACTCACACATGTCACTGTTATTAGTTCGATGTTTTAGCTCATTTACGAAACTAGTATTATGTAACATTGTTTTTCATAACTATATCTCATTCTAAAATGCTTCTACAGCTGATCACCAATAAATTAATAGTTTTGGCTATTAGAAGCTTCTTTGACGTTCGAGACTAGTATTGCAGCGCCCTCTGCAGTAAATTCATCTGTCGTCTTCCGCCCTCCAAGAAAGGAATTCAGTCTGCGCTCAGTTGGCAACTGGTAATCGCGTTTGGGGTGTAGTGCGTTCCCTAACCTTTTAAGGGGAAATCGCAGCTCTCAGCTTTATGGTACAATTTTGAGCAGTCACAACTTAAGCAGCCACACTGCCACCAAATTTTCTGCTTGTGGCCTTCCTCAACAACGATAAGTTTGCGATCAACTCTAAGAATAATTCTGCAGCGTTCTACATGTTTCAGGGATACCCACCGAAGGCGTATCAAGCAGCTTTAAATTCATTCTGACAGAAGTGAACTACATTCTGTCTCTGGTTTCATGTTGCCGCTCCCTTTCATTTACATGCACCGGAGTTGCATTCGGGAGGACGACGATTCAAATCATCGTTCGCCTATCTAGATGTAAGGTTTGTGTGTTATCCCTAAAGCACTTAAAGCAAACGCCAAGCTGGTTCATTTGGAAGGGCATGGTCGATTTCCTTTAGCATCCTTTTGCATTGGAGCTTATGGTCCGTCTGTAATGTCCTCGTTGTCGATTGTACATTAGACTGTAATCTTCTTTCTTCCTCCTTCATTTGCATCCACAATAAAGCATACACAACAGTCACTTTACATGCGGCATGCTGTTACGCATTTGACACAGCGTGCGACCGCAAGAGGAAGTCCTTCACTGGAAAACTGCCAGTAACGGTAATGGAGACTGCTCACAGTTCCTTTCGGGGTCAGGATATAGGTCTTCTTCCTTACACAAAACGATATTGATTCCAATGCAGCTTTTGAGAAAGTAAGACTCGATCTTCAACATATATTTACGGGTGGAATAATATGACAGTTTTCTCGAATTTTAAGCCGCCCGGCAGTATTGCTAAAAAAAATTGAAAGAACTCATTTTTCTGTGTGACATAGCTTTTTTTTCGAAGTAAATACTTCATTCGTCACTATAAAGCAACTTGGAGGTAATAACAACAGCAAAAGTTATGGACGCCTTCAAACAAGGAGATAACACGATACGTTCCTCAGTTACTTATACCACACAAAAATTGCACTAGGGTGTGCTGTTACCTGTCAACACGGACAGATCAAACAGTACTTACGTACGAAATGTATTTTATTAGCAACTTTCGTGTTTGTTTACCACAATTATGTTTTTATTACTTGAAATATGACGCTGCACTGGTGCATGTTCCTGCAAGTCGAGTGCCGGCCGCCGGCCTGTGTGGCCGTGCGGTTCTAGGCGCTACAGTCTGGAGCCGAGCGACCGCTACGGTTGCAGGTTCGAATCCCGCCTCGGGCATGGACGTGTGTGATGTCCTTAGGTTAGTTAGGTTTAATTAGTTCTAAGTTCTAGGCGACTGATGACCTCAGAAATTAAATCGCATAGTTGCTCAGAGCCGTTTGAACCACTTTGCAAGTTGAGTTCCTACGTGTTCATAGAATGGCACAGTGTTTAATGTATGAATGTTATCTGAAGATGGCAATTAAACTTTGCCGAAACTAGTCATCTATAGCTGCAATGACTGTGATCTAGGCAAATAAAACTTCTCTAACCAGAAGATTATATTTTTTAAATAGAAAGCCATAGTGCTTATTAGTTCATTTATTCTTCGTGTAATGTTATACGGTATAAAATAACTTCTTTTTTGATAAAGCCATCACAAGCGACAGCAAACATTTTTGTATATTTATTGCTCGTTGAGTCTTTTATGAAAGATATCGGTGTATTAGAATCGTCGAGGTCTGAACTGATTTACCTAAGCGACGACGGCAAAATATTGTTACGATATAGCGTACAACCTTTTATACTAACAGTGTTCGGCAGCTGCAACGCTGTTAACGTAAATGTCTCTGGATAGCAGAACAGACAGATATGTGACATCAGTAACATCTGCTCCTTAGTACGCCTGAGCTTCTTACTTCCCTAAGGCCGAATTAGTCTGCGGACTATTTAGCTGCAATTATTTTACTTGCGGTCCTGCAGGTGCCACCATTGGGCTCCTTAAGCAGCAACAACAATTCTATGTTGAAAGACAGCTCGTTTTGTTGTCATATCTTGTTGCTAACATTCTAATTTCTTGGCGCACGCACGCCTCTGGAAAATACTCATCGGTACTATGTACTATTATTTATCACGTAAGTGAATAGCTGATACTGACAATTGCAATTTTACTGAAAGAATGTTGTGTAAATTGTGTGTGAAACCAGGGAAATGGCGTAGCGGAAAGGCAGTGGACTAGCTTCATAAGGATGGCAGTGCTTCTGTTAAGTAATTCTCTTTCCTGTTGCATTCGTAATACGAAAGTGGGGATCAGACCTGCATTCGTATCTGAAGGACATTCCAAAGTACATTAGAACAACACGGGCTCTAGAGTTTAGTATTTCATGCTTAATAACTTTGACATTACTCATACGTTTCTTCCCGTACGGGCCTCACAGTATTCTTGCGAGTGTAGGGTGTACACAAAAGCGGTGGCATATGGAAGTTTGGATCGGTCCGGGGAACGTGCTCGGTTGGCGAGGCGAAACGAGTCGACCGCTCGCGTCAAGCGGAAGACCCGGGTTCGAGTCCCGGCCCGGCACAAAATTTCATTGTCACTAATGCATAGTACAGCCAATGTTTAGCCTTCTTCGCAAATGCGAATATGATTCTCGAATTTCATATGGCTTTCGATCGCTGCTGTGCCTGTTACTTCAGACATGCATGCATGTCTGTAGGACATTTCAAAGTACATTAGAAGAACACACGCACTGTAATTTAGTATTAGGAAAATAATTGTCTTTATGGCTCGGTATGAGCCCTCACATACCCCACCTAACCTTACAGTCCTTATGCGATACGGACATTCAAGGCAGCAGAAGCTTTTATACAGTATCTTGTGAGGATCTCCAATCCACTTGAATAGCGTTTCGCCAAAAGATAGTGACCTTCCCTCAAAGGATTCCCAGAGCGTTTCCGTCAAGTTGTCCATCCACCCGGTAGCAAATCTAGCAGCATGCCTCTGACTTGCTTCGATGTCTTCCATTCTGCATTAGCAGTGCCTAAAAATGAGACACAGAAACGTTGTTCACATGGTCTTCTTTCTACACTAATGAGCGAAAACAGTACGACTGCATGATTAACATCGTTTGGTCCACATCTGGAACGCAATACAGCCGCGATTATGCGTGATTTGGGTTCGACAAGTCTTTTTTAGGCTTCAGGACGTATGTGGCACGTCTGCACACAGGTCACAGAATTGCAGAAAATTACTGGCCGGTGCTTTCTGGGCGCGGAACTGGCACCCGATAGCCTTACGATGTGCTCCCCTAGATTCACATCACGCGAATTTGTTGGTCGAGAAATCAACAAGAGTTCACTACCCTGCTGCTCAAACCACTGTGCCATGATTCTGGCGGTGTGATACGAACAGTTATCCTGCTGGAATATGCAATCACCGTCTGGGAAGATATCAAGCACTACTGGATGCAGGTGGTCCGCAATAATGTTCACACAGTCCACAGCTGCTAGTGCCTTCGATTACAACCACAGGTCTCATGGAAGCCCAGGTGAATGTTTATCGTGGCATAATACTGCCACTACCGTGGTGCGATGCATGTATCGCCGTTCGCATGGAATACGGTCTGCTTTCATACGACCATCTTTGCCCTTTCCGAGATGCTCGTTCCCAGGCATTGGACGATAACAATTTGCCCTTTTCAGAGTCGTTTATATCAGTGGATTTCCCTATTTGTGGCCAGTATTGTCGCTAGAATGTTTCCCCATTCGCGTCTGGTCTGCTTACATACATTCCTTACCGAGTGACGCGCCCGCAACGTTACCAGGTGACACTGAATCTGGCGGTGTGCCATTGTTAAAATGTTTCCGTCCATCGGTGTAGATTCACTATACTTTCCCAAACGTGTCTCAATGAACTGTAGCCGGGCCATTGCCTTCCATGCAAACGAATTTATATGTTCGTTCCATTTCACGTCTTTTCGCAACATTAGGTCTAGGTTGGGAAATGGTGTCATTTTCCACTTTTACTGTATTGATGTTACTTATTCACAACTAGTTTCAGCCTTCTATGCCATTCTCAAACGATTTTGTAGTTCTGTACAAAACAACAAACAAACATCCAAAACCATTAACGAAAACCTCCAAATTCTGAATTATGCTAAGGAAGGGAAGCAAATAAATATCTTAAAAAAATTGAAATTTTCGGTTTTTTAAAAAGTTAACCTGATACACTTCTTAGTGAATAAACAGATATTCAGAACAGAAAATTCCTTGATGTCTTCAGTTACATTCTGCTTACGACTAATCAGAAACCATCTATACAAAAATTGAAATATAGAATGTAATATCACCTCACCATATATTTCAGTATTTATTTTATTTTGTTTTGTTTTTCATACTACTTTATTTTTTACTTTTATAACTTTAGTCAACTACACACATAAATATATAGTCACAGTATTTGAAATTATTAATCCATTTATTCCATGCTTAGCTTTACCTTTTCGATCGATATAATACCTTATTTCAATGTCAAACTACCAAGCTGTCAAACAAACAAGACACCATTTGTGAATAAAAAACGAATAGAAAATGAGGATTTCAGAACACTGACATTTCAGTATGTAAGGCATAGTTTTCTATTGCAGGTAAATGTATTTAAAATACGTTTGTATTGTTGTATTGATCTGGGTATCTAGAAACGACGGAGAGGCTTCGTCCCCGCCATAGCCCTCTGTGGTTCACAACCCCCCTCTGGGGTTCACAACCCCGTAACAGGATACAGCAGTCCACTCACCCCAGCGCCGCCCCCACACCGAAGCCAGGGTTGTTGTGCTGAACACCCCCAGTGGACCCCCCCCCCCCCCCCCCTCAGAAATGTCTCACACCAGACGAGTGTAACCCCAAATGTTTGCGTGGTAGAGTAGTGATGGTGTGCGCGTACGTGGAGACAGTGTTTGCGCAGCAATCGCCGACACAGTGTAACTGAGGCGGAATGAGGGGAACCAGCCCGCATTCCCCGAGGTAGATGGAAAACCGCCTTCAAAACCATCCACAGGCTGGCCAGCACACCGAACCTCGACACTAATCCGCCGCGTGGATTCGTGCCGGGGAGCGGCACGCCTTCCTCCTCGGGAAGCAGTGCGTTAGATCTCACGGCTCGCCGGGCGGGCTTAAAATACGTTTCGCATCATTACATTACTATTCGTGGAGGTAATATAATGTACTTTATTTTGTATAGAACCATAAAATCAAATAAATGACAATCTGGTTGTGAATAAATAAAATTAACACAGGAAAAGTGGAAAATGCCACCGTCTTTTAATAAATTCATTGCTGTGGTGCCCGCTATGAGAAAAATGTATTCCGTTTAGATACTTAATCGTCATGACCCGCCAGGTTAGTCGAGAGTGCTAATGCGCTGCTTCCTGGACTCGGGCAAGCGCGCCGGCCCCGGATCGAATTCGCCCAGCGGATTAACGGCGAGGGACGGTGTGCCGGCTAGCCTGGATGTGGTTTTTAGGCGGTTTTCCACATCCCAATAGGTGAATACCGGGTTAGTCCCCACGTCCCACCTCAGTTACGCGACTCGCAAGCATTTGAAACACGTTCACACTATTTCATGGTTTACACTTGACACAGACAGCTGGGATACACTGATTCCGCCTTGGGGGTTACGGGGTGGCTGATTCCGTCTTAGGGGTTACGGGGTGGCGGCAGGAAGGGCATCGGGCCACCACTTCTAATTAACATGCAAAATCGGATTGTAACCATGCCGACCCTACGCATTGCGGGACAAGGCACAAGTGAAAGAAGATATTTAATCGTCGTGACTTGAGTCAAGCAGCATACCACAGACTCCATCTTTTCACATTTTGTGAGTGTTTCTCATACCCAGCCTTATTTACTTACATTTATCTATATTTAAAGCAAACAGCCAGTCATACAAGCAATAGAAATTCTAACTTATTCGGAAACCCCCTTCAGTTACTCAATGACTAAACTTTCCCATACAGAACAGGCTCCTCAGCAAACAGTGTCAGGTTAAGGTCCACCCTAACCAACTGGTCGTTTATGTGCATGGTAGACAGGAGCTGTGCTATCACGTTTCCAAGTGGTACTCCTGATGTTTCACCTTTGTCTATGATGATTACTCGCCCTGCAGGAAAACATTCTGGATTCTGTCAATTAGAAGGCCTTTGAGCCAGTCACATATTTGGAAACAAATTCCGTATGATAGAATCTTCACGTTGGTCTTTCCCCACTCACTAAAAGATATCATGTGTGAAAAAGGCGAGATATTTGGAGAATTAGAGATGCTTTCTACATCAGTGCTGATTTGTAGACTGATTTTTTTTCTCTAGATAATTCATTAAATTCGAGATTCGAAGCCTGTGCGGACCACCAGAGGCGAAACAGTTTTTCAGGTGGCTAATACATGTCACCGGCTCACCGCTACACGGCACTAGCGCATGTTTATATGTCGCGTTGTTTCTTGTGTACAGAGCTGATCCCTGTTATTTTTTCGCTTGTTGTACAAAACACTTCAAACATCTTTTTATTCTGTGAAGTTCTTTTCCTTTTAGGCGATGACCATTTCTTATTAATTTCTGTAGTGATGATATATGAGAAAGAAATGAATATATTCACCCGGAAATTTGTAATACTTACCTGGAAATACCCGAAATTCTCGGGGATATCTTTCTTCATGTTCGAGTAGCCACCCTGTACAGATCAGATTCCAGTGTGTTACGAATCGTATCACGCAACACGATTCTTGCATCTTGTTGCTTACCAAGTTAAGTATACTTCCTTAATGAAGGTGCATGCGTGTTCTCTAATTGGTTTCCTGTCTGATTGAAGGTTCCTCTACCACAGCAGCAGAATCCGTTGACACAAAAGCTACTTATAATAGTTTCCTATGTTTAGTTCCCCTAAAATTAAAAGCCAGTAGGGCGCCATGGTTTTCTCATATTTTAGAGCTTTTCATCGCTGTAACCATGATTTTTCTCTTTGAAATTGGTTTTCTCTGAAGGCCCTGATTAACATTCCAGCTATATCTCACAAGGGCAGGCCACGAAGTTATGATCACGGATTTACTTCTGACTTTGTACACCTTTAGTAGGCCACTAAAACAACGTAGTGTGCAAGTGGTAAGGTGCACTGCTCTAGAAATTCTGAGGAAATCGCAAGAGAAGTTTACGCGTCTATTATATAACTGGTGTGTCCGTGCGAAGATGCCGGCAGTAAGAAGTGAATGTGGTCAAGCGATGCCGGCACGGTAGCTCACCGTGTTTGGCCAGTCTCTTAGCTGCCCTCTGTAATAAAAAAAAAAAAAAAAGAAATTAAATTAAAAAAAAACCGAGTTAATGGATCAGCGACGAACTTGAACAAACGCCATTAGACGTCCGCCCCGAACAAATACAACGACCAATAACGAACGAAATGAGATAAAAAAAAGCGGGTATCGGTCACGCTTTCCAACAGGGACGTGACGGTTCAAATCCCACTAATACTAATTTGTAAAAAGAATTTTTTTTCGTCACTGGTCGCACGATTTAATTTATATGACACTTGAGAGGTAATACACTCCTGGAAATTGAAATAAGAACACCGTGAATTCATTGTCCCAGGAAGGGGAAACTTTATTGACACATTCCTGGGGTCAGATACATCACATGATCACACTGACAGAACGACAGGCACATAGATACAGGCAACAGAGCATGCACAATGTCGGCACTAGTACAGTGTATATCCACCTTTCGCAGCAATGCAGGCTGCTATTCTCCCATGGAGACGATCGTAGAGATGCTGGATGTAGTCCTGTGGAACGGCTTGCCATGCCATTTCCACCTGGCGCCTCAGTTGGACCAGCGTTCGTGCTGGACGTGCAGACCGCGTGAGACGACGCTTCATCCAGTCCCAAACATGCTCAATGGGGGACAGATCCGGAGATCTTGCTGGCCAGGGTAGTTGACTTACACCTTCTAGAGCACGTTGGGTGGCACGGGATACATGCGGACGTGCATTGTCCTGTTGGAACAGCAAGTTCCCTTGCCGGTCTAGGAATGGTAGAACGATGGGTTCGATGACGGTTTGGATGTACCGTGCACTATTCAGTGTCCCCCCGACGATCACCAGTGGTGTACGGCCAGTGTAGGAGATCGCTCCCCACACCATGATGCCGGGTGTTGGCCCTGTGTGCCTCGGTCGTATGCAGTCCTGATTGTGGCGCTCACCTGCACGGCGCCAAACACGCATACGACCATCATTGGCACCAAGGCAGAAGCGACTCTCATCGCTGAAGACGACACGTCTCCATTCGTCCCTCCATTCACGCCTGTCGCGACACCACTGGAGGCGGGCTGCACGATGTTGGGGCGTGAGCGGAAGACGGCCTAACGGTGTGCGAGACCGTAGCCCAACTTCATGGAGACGGTTGCGAATGGTCCTCGCCGATACCCCAGGAGCAACAGTGTCCCTAATTTGCTGGGAAGTGGCGGTGCGGTCCCCTACGGCACTGCGTAGGATCCTACGGTCTTGGCGTGCATCCGTGCGTCGCTGCGGTCCGGTCCCAGGTCGACGGGCACGTGCACCTTCCGCCGACCACTGGCGACAACATCGATGTACTGTGGAGACCTCACGCCCCACGTGTTGAGCAATTCGGCGGTACGTCCACCCGGCCTCCCGCATGCCCACTATACGCCCTCGCTCAAAGTCCGTCAACTGCACATACGGTTCACGTCCACGCTGTCGCGGCATGCTACCAGTGTTAAAGACTGCGATGGAGCTCCGTATGCCACGGCAAACTGGCTGACACTGACGGCGGCGGTGCACAAATGCTGCGCAGCTAGCGCCATTCGACGGCCAACACCGCGGTTCCTGGTGTGTCCGCTGTGCCGTGCGTGTGATCATTGCTTGTACAGCCCTCTCGCAGTGTCCGGAGCAAGTATGGTTGGTCTGACACACCGGTGTCAATGTGTCCTTTTTTCCATTTCCAGGAGTGTATAATGAAAAAAAGACGTCTTGCATTTGCATGAAGTTTTAATTTGTGTTTTTCATGTCTGTATGACAAATACACTCCTGGAAATGGAAAAAAGAACACATTGACACCGGTGTGTGAGACCAACCATACTTGCTCCGGACACTGCGAGAGGGCTGTACAAGCAATGATCACACGCACGGCACAGCGGACACACCAGGAACCGCGGTGTTGGCCGTCGAATGGCGCTAGCTGCGCAGCATTTGTGCACCGCCGGCGTCAGTGTCAGCCAGTTTGCCGTGGCATACGGAGCTCCATCGCAGTCTTTAACACTGGTAGCATGCCGCGACAGCGTGGACGTGAACCGTATGTGCAGTTGACGGACTTTGAGCGAGGGCGTATAGTGGGCATGCGGGAGGCCGGGTGGACGTACCGCCGAATTGCTCAACACGTGGGGCGTGAGGTCTCCACAGTACATCGATGTTGTCGCCAGTGGTCGGCGGAAGGTGCACGTGCCCGTCGACCTGGGACCGGACCGCAGCGACGCACGGATGCACGCCAAGACCGTAGGATCCTACGCAGTGCCGTAGGGGACCGCACCGCCACTTCCCAGCAAATTAGGGACACTGTTGCTCCTGGGGTATCGGCGAGGACCATTCGCAACCGTCTCCATGAAGTTGGGCTACGGTCCCGCACACCGTTAGGCCGTCTTCCGCTCACGCCCCAACATCGTGCAGCCCGCCTCCAGTGGTGTCGCGACAGGCGTGAATGGAGGGACGAATGGAGACGTGTCGTCTTCAGCGATGAGAGTCGCTTCTGCCTTGGTGCCAATGATGGTCGTATGCGTGTTTGGCGCCGTGCAGGTGAGCGCCACAATCAGGACTGCATACGACCGAGGCACACAGGGCCAACACCCGGCATCATGGTGTGGGGAGCGATCTCCTACACTGGCCGTACACCACTGGTGATCGTCGAGGGGACATTGAATAGTGCACGGTACATCCAAACCGTCATCGAACCCATCGTTCTACCATTCCTAGACCGGCAAGGGAACTTGCTGTTCCAACAGGACAATGCACGTCCGCATGTATCCCGTGCCACCCAACGTGCTCTAGAAGGTGTAAGTCAACTACCCTGGCCAGCAAGATCTCCGGATCTGTCTCCCATTGAGCATGTTTGGGACTGGATGAAGCGTCGTCTCACGCGGTCTGCACGTCCAGCACGAACGCTGGTCCAACTGAGGCGCCAGGTGGAAATAGCATGGCAAGCCGTTCCACAGGACTACATCCAGCATCTCTAAGATCGTCTCCATGGGAGAATAGCAGCCTGCATTGCTGCGAAAGGTGGATATACACTGTCCTAGTGCCGACATTGTGCATGCTCTGTTGCCTGTGTCTATGTGCCTGTGGTTCTGTCAGTGTGATTATGTGATGTATCTGACCCCAGGAATGTGTCAATAAAGTTTCCCCTTCCTGGGACAATGAATTCACGGTGTTCTTATTTCAATTTCCAGGAGTGTAGAATCCTGCAACGTGAGATGTCGAGAGTACACCCGACGAGTAATTATACGTTACTCTTGTGGTCTGTCGCACTGTGAGTTACTATACTACTGCTTGTGAATATCGTCATTGGCGTAATTTATTTATCGAGGTCTGATGGGCTTTCCAAGCCTGTCCCTCGTCCTTGAAAATCTAATTACAAATAGTAAATAGTCACATAACATGAAATTCACTACAACTTCATGAAAATGCACGTGGTTTTTTCTTTCACTATATTACCTCTCAAATGCCATATAAATTAAATTATGTGACTAGTGACGAGAACCATATAGATTAACAAAAAGTGGTAGCGGAACTCGACTCGTCGCCTCCTCCTCCACGACCCTATTGCAAAGCGCAAACGCTGACTACTTGACCGCAATGACTTTATACTACCCGCACCTACGCACACATACACCAGTTACACAACAGACGCGTAAAACTTCTCTTGCGAATTTCTCGGAATTGCCAGAGTAGTGCAACTTACCAGTCGCACACTATGTCGTTTTAATGAACTACTAAAGGCGTACGAAGTTAGAAGTAAATCCGTTATCCCAACTTCTTGGCCTCCCCTTGTCAGTTACACAACCATCTACATGCGGCAAGTGAACAGCAGTCGCTCATTAAAAGCAACATGACGGTCTCCTCATCACACAGTGTGGCAGACTTCTTCTTTCGGAACAAAAACCCGCACCAGGTGCCCATGTGCTTTTGGCAAGCCCTGGCCGTCCCCTGGGAATCCACTTTAGCTTTTAACACCATATTAATTGTTTAAATGCATTACCCCACAATGATCCACGTCAGTGTACTGGAGAACTAGCAAATGTGATGAACTGTGATCACCATCTTGCGACAGCTGCATGCTATGGGGAGTTGCAAAAATCAGGTATATGGGTACTGCATGCTCCTAGCCAAAATCACAAAAATCAGCAGGTGGCCATATGTGCATCTCTGGCAGCTCGTCATCAACTGGCTCGTGAACAACACCGACCATTCCTATCTTGTATCGTTACTGGTGACGAGAAATTGTGTCTTTATGCTAAGAGATGGAAAGGAGCCACCTTGGTACAACAACCAAGTTAGAAAACTGCTGCGGAAGCAAAGGGAACTTCACAGCAAACATATACATAGCCAAAGCCTTGCAGACAAACAAAAATTACACGAAGCGAAATGTAGTGTGAGGAGGGCTATGTGAGAGGTGTTCAACGAATTCGAAAGTAAAGTTCTATGCACTGACTTGGCAGAAAACCCTGAGAAATTTTGGTCTTATGTCAAAGCGGTAGATGGATCAAAACAAAATGTCCGGACACTCTGTGACCAAAATGGTACTGAAACAGAGGATGGCAGACTAAAGGCCGAAATACTAAATGTCTTTTTCCAAAGCTGTTACACAGAGGAAGACTGCGCTGTAGTTCCTTCTCTACATTGTCGCACAGATGACAAAATTGTAGGTATCGAAATACATGACAGAGGGATAGAAAAACAATTAAAATCGTTCAAAAGAGGAAAGACCTCTGGACCTGATGGGATACCAGTTCGATTTTACACAGAGTACGCGAAGGAACTTGCCCCCCTTCTTGCAGCGGTGTACCATAGGTCTCTAGAAGGGCGTAGCGTTCCAAAAGATTGGAAAAGGGCACAGGTCATCCCCTTTTTCAAGAAGGTACTTCGAACAGATGTGTAGAACTATAGACGTATATCTCTAACGTCGATCAGTTGTAGAACTTTGGAACACGTATTATGTTCGAGTATAATGACTTTTTGGGGGCTAGAAATCTACTCTATAGGAATCAGCGTGGGTTTCCAAAAAGACGGTCGTGTGAAACCCAGCTCGCGCTATTCGTCCACGAGACTCAGAGGGCCATAGACGCGGGTTCCCAGGTAGATGCCGTGTTTCTTGACTTCCGCAAGGCGTTTGATACAGTTCCCCACAGTCGTTTAATGAACAAAGTAAGAGCATATGTACTATCAGACCAGTTGTGTGATTGGGTTGAAGAATTCCTAGATAACAGAACGCAGCATGTCATTCTCAATGGAGAGAAGTCTTTCGAAGTAAGAGTGATTTCAGGTGTGCCGCAGGGGAGTGTCGTAGGACCGTTGCTATTCACAATATACCTAAATGACCTTGTGGATAACATCGGAAGTTCACTGAGGCTTTTTGCGGATCATGCTGTAGTGTATCGAGAGGTTGTAACAATGGAAAATTGTACTGAAATGCAGGAGGATCTGCAACGAATTGACGCATGGCGCAGAGAATGGTAATAGAATCTCAATGTAGACGAGTGTAATGTGCTGCGAATACATAGAAAGAAAGATCCTTTATCATTTAGCTACAATATAGCAGGTCAGCAACTGGAAACAGTTAATTCCATAAATTATCTGGGAGTAGGCATTAGGAGTGATTTAAAATGGAATGACCATATAAAATTAATTGTCGGTAAAGCAGATGCCAGACTGAGATTCATTGGAAGAATCCTAAGGAAATGCAATCCGAAAACAAAGGAAGTAGGTTACAGTACATTTGTTCGACCATTACTTGAATACTGCTCACCGGTGTGGTATCCTTACCAGATAGGGTTGATAGAAGAGATAGAGAAGATACAACGGAGAGCAGCGCGCTTCGTTACAGGATAATTTAGTAATCTCGAAAGCGTTGCGGAGATGATAGATAAACTCCAGTGGAAGACTCTGCAAGAGAGACGCTCATTAGCTCGGTACCGGCTTTTGTTGACGTTTCGAGAACATACCTGTACCAAGGAGTCCCTCCTACCTATATCTCGCGAAGAGACCATGAGAATAAAATCAGAGAGATTAGAGCCCACACAGAGGCATATCGACAATCTTTCTTTCCATGAACAAAACGAGAGTGGAATAGAAGGGAGAACCGATAGAGGTACTCAAGGTACCGTCCGCCACACACCGTAAGGTGGCTTGCGTAGTATGGATGTTAATGTAGATGTAGATAAGGAAAATAAAGGAATAGTCGAGTCCAAACAAAGCAGCAAGTCCCCGTAAAAAGATCTGCGCGCATCCACAAAAGATAATGTTACGCATCTGATGGAATAGCGACGGTGTGTTGTACTACGAATTCCTTCCCCGGCTTGTAACCATCGTTACTGACATTTATTGTGAACAACTGAGACGTCTTGTAAACGAAGTCCAAGAACGACGACCAGAGAGCAGTCCAAGAACAACGACCTGCGAGACTGCGTGAAGTGATGCTATTCCCCGCCCACATTCTGCTAGACTGATAAAAACACCGTACAGGAGTTGGGTAGGGAACTCATTCAGCAGCCACCTTATTCAGCTGATCTTGCGCCCTCAAATTTTCACCTTTTCCGTTCTCTATTCAAGATCTTTCAACGAACTTTCTTTGCGGATGAAAATGTACTCCGAACATGGCTGGACGAATTCTTCGCTTCAAAACCACGTAATTTCTACAGACGGGGAATCGAAAAGTAACCCCAGCGTTTTGGAGAGTGTTTAAATAGGTAAGGGGAATATATTATTGATGACTAAAGTCATTGGTACGTCTATCTGTTGTGTTTATTAAACTTAGGGAATAACACTCCGAACTACTGCACGAACCCAATACTTTACGTATGTGTCGTTCTTCCCCACATGCGGCTGAAGCAGAGCGCCCAAGTGTTTCATCAGTTAATACGTCGGTAAGCCATGAGCACTTATGCTCGTTCTTAATGGTACGCCATGTTCGTAGGTTTTTGGTAACCCAAACATCAAAATGGTTGTTGTTGTGGTCTTCAGCCCTGAGACTGGTTTGATGCAGCTCTCCATGCTCCTCTATCCTGTGCAAGCCTCTTCATCTTCCAGTACCTACTGCAGCCTACATCCTTCTGAATCTGCTTAGTGTATTCATCCCCTGGTCTCCCTCTACGATTTTTACCCTCCACGCTGCCCTCCACTGCTAAATTTGTGATCCCTTGATGCCTCAGAACATGTCCTACCAACCCGTCCCTTCTTCATGTCAAGGTGTGCCACAAACTCCGCCTCTCCCCAATTCTATTCAATATCTCCTCATTAGTTATGTGATCTACCCATCTAAACTTCAGCATTCTTCTCTAGCACCACATTTCGGAAGCTTCTATTCTCTTCTTGTCCAAACTATCTATCGTCCATGTTTCACTTCCATACAAATACTTTCGGAAACGACTTCCTGACACTTAAATCTATACTCCATGTTAACAAATTTCTCTTCTTCAGAAACGCTTTTCTTGCCATTGCGTCTACATTGTATATCCTCTCTACTTCGACCATCATCAGTTATTTAGCTCCCCAAATAGCAAAACTCCTTCACTACTGCAAGTGTCTCATTTCCTAATCTAATTTCCTCAGCATAACCCGACTTAATTCGACTACATTCCCTTATCCTCGTTTTGCTTTTGTTGATGTTCATCTTATATCCTCCTCTCAAGACAATGCCCATTCCGTTCAACTGCTCGTCCAAGTCCTTTGCTGTCTCTGACAGAATTACAATGTCATCGTTAAACCTCAAAGTTTTTATTTCTTCTCCATGGATTTTAATACCTACTCCGAATTTTTCTTTTGTTTCCTTTACTGCTCGATATACAGATTGAATAACATCGGGGAGAGGCTACAACCCTGTCTCACTCCCTTTCCAACCACTGCTTCCCTTTCATGCCCCTCGACTCTTATAACTGCCATCTGGTTTCTGTACAAATTGTAAATAGCCTTTCGCTCCCTGTATTTTACCCCTGTCACCTTCAGAATTTGAAAGAGAGTATTCCAGTCAACATTGTCAAAAGCTTTCTCTAAGTCTACAAATGCTAGAAACGTAGGTTTGCCTTTCCTTAATCTTTCTTCAAAGATAAGTCGTAAAGTCAGTATTCCCTCACGTGTTCCAATATTTCTACGGAATCCAAACTGATCTTCCCCGAGGTCGGCTTCCACCAGTTTTTCCATTCGTCTGTAAAGAATTCGCGTTAGTATTTTGCAGCTGTGACTTATTAAACTGATAGTTCGGTAATTTTACATGTGTCAACACCTGCTTTCTTTGGGATTGGAATTATTATATTCTTCTTGAAGTCTGAGGGTATTTCGCCTGTCTCATACATCTTGCTCACCAGATGGTAGAGTTTTGTCAGGACTGGCTCTCCCAAGGCCGTCAGTAGTTCTAATGGAGTGTTGTCTACTCCCGCGGCCTTGTTTCGACTCAGGTCTTTCAGTGCTCTGTCAAACTCTTCACGCAGTATCGTATCGCCAATTTCATCTTCATCTACATCCTCTTCCATTTCCATAATATCGTCCTCAAGTACGTAACCCTTGTATAGACCCTCTATATACTCCTTCCACCTTTCTGCTTTCCCTTCTTTGCTTAGGACTGGGTTTCCATCTGAGCTCTTGATATTCATGCAAGTGGTTCTCTTTTTTCCAAACGTCTCTTTAATTTTCCTGTATTTCTTTCCCCCATTCTTGTCAATTGTTCCCTTATGCTCTCCCTGAAACTCTGTACAACTTCTGGTTTAGTCAGTTTATCCAGGTCTCATCTCCTCAAATTCCCGCCTTCTTGCTGTTTCTTCAGTTTTAATCTACAGTTCATAACCAATAGATTGTGATCAGAGTCCACATCTGCCCCTGGAAATGTCTTACAATTCCAAAGCTGGTTCCTAAATCTCTGTCTTACCATTATATAATCTATCTGATACCTTCTAGTGTCTCCAGGATTCTTCCAGGTATACAACCTTCTTTCATGATTCTTGAACCAAGTGTTAGCTATGATTAAGTTATGCTCTGCGCAAAATTCTACCAGACGGCTTCCTCTTTCATTTCTTACTCCCAATCCATATTCACCTACTATGTTTCCTTCTCTCCCTTTTCCGACTCTCGAATTCCAGTCAAATGGTTCAAATGGCTCTGAGCACTATGGGACTTAACATCTGTGGTCATCAGTCCCCTAGAACTTAGAACTACTTAAACCTAACTAACCTAAGGACATCACACACATCCATGCCCGAGGCAGGATTCGAACCTGCGACCGTAGCAGTCGCGCGGAGTTCCAGTCGCCCATGACTATTAAATTTTCGTCTCCCTTCACTACCTGAATAATTTCTTTTATCTCATCATATATGTCATCAATTTCTTCATCATCTGCAGAGCTAGTCGGCATATAAACTTGTACTACTATAGTAGGCGTGGGCTTTGTGTCTATCTTGGCCACAATAAATGCGTTCACTATGCTGTTTGTAGTAGCTTACCCGCATTCCTATTTTTTTATTCATTATTAAACCTACTCCTGGATTACCCCTATTTGATTTTGTATTTATAACCCTGTATTCACCTGCCACCGAACTTCACTAATTCCCACTATATCTAACTTTAACCTATCCATCTCCCTTTTTAAAGTTTCTAACCTACCTGCCCGATTAAGGGATCTGACATTCCACTCTCCGATCCGTAGAACGTCAGTTTTCTTTCTCCTGATAACGACGTCCTCTTGAGTAGTCCCCGCCCGGAGATCCGAATGGGGGACTATTTTACCTCCGGAATATTTTACCCAAGAGGACACCATCATCATTTAACCATACAGTAAAGTTGCATGCCCTCAGGAAAAATTACGGCTGTAGTTTCCCCATGCTTTCATCCATTCGCAGTATCACAACAGCAAGGCCGTTTTGGTTAGTGTTACAAGGCCAGATCAGTCAATAATCCAGATTGTAGCCCCTGCAACTACTGAAAAGGCTGCTGCCCATCTTCAGGAGGCACACTTTTGTCTGGCCTCTCAACAGATAACCGTCCGTTGTGGTTGCACCTATGGTCCGGCCATCTGTATCGCTGAGGCACGCAAGCCTCCCCACCAACGGCAAGGTCAATGGTTCATAGGGGGGGGTTTATGGCTTCAGTATTGGGCAGGTTCCCGTGTACGTCCGCGGAGAGAAACGACACCTTTATTAACGGATTATTCCACGTTATTTCCTGCATCGGATCGGAGTTTATCTTTTAGTACGTCTTTGAATCTAGTAGGCCATGTATCTTCTGTTCGTAAAGCTCGACCTTAAATAGAACGGCTGCATTTTCTTCATCGGCTAGCAGATTGAGTATGCTCTTTTCGTCAAAAGCTCGTAATGACTCGTAACTATTCTCTTTCCACGTTGCAAGTTCGTGGTTCGGTGGACGCAGTTTGGGATGAAATATGTGTATTTAATAGTAAAAATTATACCTATCTTCTGGTAAACCTTCCGGAATGTAAGGTCGTGGTCCATGAAACTCTTCTAGCTCCTAACGTTTCGTCCAGAGCTGCGCTGGACATCTTCAGAGGGGTGTTTCTCCTCCGTTGAGTCTTGCCTAGTAGTAGGAGGAGAAACACCACTCTGAAGATGTCCAGCGAAACTCTGGACGAAACGTTAGGAGCTGAAGAGTTTCATGGACCACGACCTTACATCCCGGAAGGTTTACCAGAAGATATGTCATCCGGTCGTGAAAGCCTTCATACTATGATCAAAAATTATACCTGTTTTTCGGTTATCCGTGCAGACTTCAGTCCGCATTAACCCGAGTAATTGTTTACAGTATTACACTTTTCTTCAGCTGCTTGAGATGGTTCCTTTGTAAGTAGCCACTCGTATACCCAATACCGAGCGAGGAATATCTAATAAAAACGTAGTCAGATGAAGTATGTGGTTGCAGGCAGTCAGCATTTGTGTCAGCGGGCGTTACCCGGCCGACGTTAAGCACCCATAGTTACTTCACAGACCGCGCCGCAGAGAGCCGCCCGCTGCAGTTGCAAGAGCGCCGCCGCCGCCGCCGCTGCGGTCTGGCTTGCTTCACGCGCTTCGTTTAGTGCGGGCTCCCGGCTGCTATTAACATTGGCCAACTGGCGACGTATAAATGCCGCGCACAGCCATCAGCTCGTTAACGCCGCCACCGGCGCGTTTTCACAAGTCCTTGAAATATTTTCTGCTTTCAGTAATGTCTTCCTCGCAACGAAGGTGCCTGAAAGTGCGTCAAACACCTCGGAGAAATTCTTATTACAATAAACTGCGCTGAAAACAGTTTTCGTAAGAGCTGTTACCGCTGGCGAGAGATAGTGTAGCAAAACGGGCCACCAGGGCGCGGGTAATGTTTGCTGTAGCCTTGCGGAGAGAGCGTACGTGCCGCTCGCCGAATTTTGAAGACTGGAGCTACATTTGTCGGCCCTAAATTTTTCTTTCTTTCTCTCTCTCTCTCTCTCTCTCTCTCTCTCTCTCTCTCTCTCTCTTGGAAAGCGATTGGCAGTTAACTGGGGCTGTTGATTTCTGTATTAAACTGTTCGCCAACCATAACAAATTTAAACATAACTGCGTGAGATACTTCTCTTTAGTAATAAGCTTCGCAGTAATAATAAGCGTTGTTATACTTAAGAAATAATGAAACTGTGGAAACCTTTTCGATGATACGTTTTTATTAGGATTTATTAGTTATCATCTGTCTAACAATTATTGTTTGCAGGTTTCTAGAGCATTATTATCAATATTAGAATAAAACAATTGGTTCTTATAGGAAAGGGTCTCTTTGTAATATATCATACTTCCCCTGGAAGCGACGTTACTCTTTGTGTTTAGCTTTGTGCATTTAGGTATCCTTCTCGTCTAATTTTGTTCGCATAAGGTAAGCCATATTATCGATTACGCTCTCACTTTGGCGCGCGGGGTAGCCGTGCGATCTTGGGCGCTTGCCACGGTTCGTGCGGCTCCCCCCGTCGGAGGTTCGAGTCCTCCCTTGGGTATGGGTATGTGTGTTGTCCTTAGCGTAAGTTAGTTTAAGTTAGATGATTGAGTAGTGTGTAAGCCTAGGGTTCGATGACCTCAGCAGTTTGGTCCCATAGGTACTTACCATAAATTTCCTTTTTTTTTTTTTTCTCTCTCACTTAAGCAATTTCATATCTGCCGCCGTCTCATTTTCACTTTACTCAAAATAAATGAGGAAAGTCAAACCTAGTTTGTCTTCTCGTGGTAGCTGTCTAATATAACGGACATAAAGAGAGGCGCGCTCACATTTTTTCACCATATATGCAAATAAAATTGATGAATCTTAAGCTTTCATTGATGAACATCATTTCATTAAACCAATTTACCATTTTATATTTTG